>NC_035443.2:28630517-28938374 GCF_002127325.2 Helianthus annuus
GATCTGTCTTTCTTAGTTCTTCTAACTTTTTGTAAGTTAGATCAACATTCTGCTTAGACCATCTTGCAATTGATCTAGCAGGCCCATAATTAGCTACTACAAGTTTTGCACTCTTTCTTTTATACCTCAATGCTTGATCCACATCAACCTTCTTGTATTTTTTCCAGTTGGGTGCAGATTTCTTCATATGAGGATCCTTTTTCATCAATTCAATTCTATCTACTTCTTCTTTAAGAGCTTCAAGAGGCCAGTCTTTGAAATCAGACCTGTAGGCTTTGTAGGGCTTAGTATCCATGATGATGTTTAAGAAATCAGTCCTTAATACGTGTTGAAGTTCAACATTTGGTGGTAGATTTGACATGGTCTTACTAAGGTCTCTAGCAAAGTCTTCTAACTTCCTGACTTTACTAAGCCCATGTTGCATGCGACCTTGTAAGTTGATGTCTCCTAGCCCTTTACTCTCTTCCATATATTCTGCTTGTTTGGCTTTCATCTTCAGATATTCATCAATGTTCGTAGGTGTTTTGAAGCCATGAAGAGATGAGAAGGTTCTTTGAGATGGATCATCCTCTATGTGAAATTGTTTCGTTTCATCTTGAACTACGAGCAGTTCCAGAGGGAATTGAACTGCCAATGGAATGTTTCGTAGGATGTAGCCAACGGGTGGATGATTGAGTGGGTTGGTTTTTGGTGATGATGGTGGAATGAATGGAGTAGGTGTGGTTTGAATGAATGGAGTAGATGATAAGGGAATTGGTGTAAGTATATCTTTTTCATCTTCATGCACCATAAATTTTCTTTTTCTTGTGTAAACAGATTTTGGAGGAGGAGGAGGCGAAGGAGAATGTGATATGGGTGCAAGGGTTGATTATGATGGAAATCTTTGAGGTGTTGGTGGTTTTGTTGATTGTGGAGGATGAAAGTGGGTTGAATCAGTGGTTTAACTAATAGCTGTTGAAACAACTGGTGTTTCAACATCTGTTGCTATGGATGATGGTGGAGGTGATAGAGGATTTGTTTTCTGCTTTATGAGAGGTGGTTTTTTGTGGTGAAGGTTTTGGTTTGGGTGTGTCAGTGTTTGGCTTTTGGAACCATCAGTGGTTTTGGGACCAGCAGTGGTTGGCTTTTGTGGTGGTGATTTCGCTTTAGGAAATGTGGCAATGGGAGGTTTGTTGTGTTTGTAAGATTTTCTACTTGTTGAGGGTCCAATGTTTAACACTTTGTTTTCTTCCTTCACCTTTTTCTTCAACTCCTTCCTCAGAACATCTTGTCTACTTTCTTTTCTATCCTTTTTCTTCTGCTTTGCTTCAATTTCCTTATCTGTCTGGATATTCAAGATTTCATCAACTCCCTTTTTCTTTCTAATGTCAGATTTTTCAGAAGATTTTGCAGAAGACTTTTTAGCAGGCTCTGGCTTTTATTTTAGCTGATTCCTTGGTGTAGGTTTGCCAAAGTTTATCATTCAATCCTTCTCCCCTTTTTGGCATTATCTTCATCATCCTTTTCAAAGATTGGTGCAGGGGTAGTGCCAGTCATTTTTGCAAGGGAATCTTTAATTCCCCTGATATCAGCCTATGTATCTTTGTACCTTACATTAACCATAACATTGATCAACTCCATGTGTGAGTTGTGGTTGATTTCAGTCAAATCCCTTTGAGCTGCAAGAATAGGTTAAACTGAGTTCCAAAGCTCTTGGGATAATTGCTGAGCAATAGGTTGACTTTTGGAAGCATCCACCAACTGCTTCATCAGATCTTTCAAATCAGCAACAGTGGTTTCAATATTGGATATCCTCTCTGTCAAATCCTGATATTTTAATCCATTACACAAATTAATGGGATCATCTGAATACCCACCAGAGATGGTTGTATCTGCTTTTGAAACAGGAGGTGTTTCCAAGTTTTCATTAATAGATGTCCCTTGTTCTTGGTTCTGGGGACTTCCCTCTGCATCAGCGGATACCTTAGAAAGCACACCAGCGGTTAACTTGAACACGCCAGTGGTTATCTTGGTAGCCATAGTAGTGGTTGCATTCAAGGGAGTCTGACTTATGAAACTACTGTCCATATATAGATAAGTGAATCCAACACCTATAGTAGCTGCTCCACTTGAACTACCAAAAAGAATTTCAGGAAATTCAAGTGGTGTATCCTCCTCAGCTGTTTGTGGGTTAGCCAATTGAATTGGTTCAGACACAGCCAATGTAGAAGTTGTAGTCTTAGTAATGTGTTGGTGAGAGGGGTTTTTTTGTGTCTAAATTTTAATGGCCTCAAACAGAGTTATGATGGTAGGTGGAATAGGAGATGTGGGGAGTGGTGTTGAAAGAGAATTTGCCTCCGGAGGAGGGTGTTAAGCATACTCTCAAATGATTGTAATGCTTCATATTGTGGGGTCCTTGTGCTTACAACATGTTCCTTTTGTGAGGAATCATGAGGAGTTGAGGTTTTAGGTGATGAAGGTATGGTCCCAAAAATCTTACGCAAGCACATAAGACCATACCATAACCTCATTCCAAGAACATCTTGAATAAGACCCTGCGCGGCTACGCAGCGGTTCTAAACAAAATTTGGAAAGATCAGTCTTCTATGACCATGCGCTGGAAAAAAGAAAAGACAAATATTTAACTAACACCCCTGCGCGGGCTCACGCAAGGGTACAGTTAGGCCTAGAGGTAAAGTACTAAACATTTCTGCACGCATGAAATCAACACTTGAACGAAAGGAATCTTTTCTGTTACAACAGAATGGACATGTGGCAATAGTGCAATGGTTTACAGCTGTAGATCTTCTAGAAGGTCTTAAATGCTCATTGTGCATGGCTTCATTCGGTTATAACCGAATGTGACGTGGCACGATCCTGAGCTCTCATCTAAATCACGATGATAACACTAAATTGAAGAAGGATTTACACAAAACTACTTTCCACGTGGCATCTCCCCAGCTATCGATCAGACCCACGATCCGTGTGCATGGATGTGAAGTTAACCAATTGACGGAAAGACGTAACTGATAACGGAAAAGTAATTTTCGTCACTTCCCCGTCACCTTTTTTGGCGCCAAAATATTGGTTATAAATATGGGAATGCAGGTATGATCTCACAGCTTACTTTCACTCCTACTTCATCCTTTTCCTTTGAGATCACTGTACTTATTCTCACGCCGGAGGGTTGTCACGGAGAGAACCCCCATTCTCCCCGTGGTGAGTCTAACGGCTTTCTGTTTTGCAGTGTTCTCCGGTGAAGTAGTCCTCAACCAATCAGCGAATCGGCGAGAAGATTAACCTCTTTTATGCAGAGACAAAACCCCAGATCCGATTGACTCCGGTCAATTCTACCTCCTGGCGAGACTCCAATCCCTTGGTATGTTAAGTCCCAAAGTACGTTGAATGCCATTTATGCATAGCTCTATGCACAAACTGCTCAACCAGCACCACAGATACGTAGATCTACAGCTCAGGTGCGAGCTCCATCTGCACCTCGAGTGCTACATTATGATTCACGATCACACATGTCGGTCGATGATACAGAAGTTTACCCTCAGTCCAGCACCAAATATGAGTCTATTCATTCTGAATCTAGACGACGAGATCATCGTGAAGAGCAATATTCTCAAAAGCGCTAATCGGTTCATTCGCTTTTGGGCCCCCATTTCTCACAAAAGCGGGACACCCAAACCGATGAATACGGTAGAACGTACAATGAAGACGGCAACACAAGCGTTTTCAATCGGATACTGAAAGATCATGCCAGTTACAAGCCAAAATTCCGTGCGGTTTATAACCCAGAAGCGGAGCATGATTACAATCTGATTTATCGACCAGCGGAAGCTGCTGAGAATTCCAAGTTTATTAGGGAGATTGAACTGGCTCCCCTTGAGTGGGCAAAATTACCTTCAAATGTAGGAAAATTCAATGGATTGTCAAATCCTGATGATCACCTGTGCATGTTCACCAGCGCGGGACTGGTCGGCGGAGGGACACTACCTATGTGGTGCCACCTGTTTGTCCAAACCCTCACTGGCGCCACGCGCCTTTGGTTTAACAACTTACCAGTAGGTAAGTTAACATACTGGGTTGATTTTAAGGAGAAATTTCTGGTTCATTTCAGTCAACAGCGCCGATCTATTCGAGACTCCGCGGATGTCATGAACATTTGGCGGAGAGACGATGAAAGTTTGGAAGATTTCATCACGAGGTATAAAGGATTGTCGAAGAGTTGGGAGAAGTTAATGGCAGCAGCCAAGGTCTATGCTCAAACTGAGCGCAATTTAAGCTCCAACAGACCACCAATGCCCCAGAATCGCCCTCAAGACATGAGCGGAAGCAGTGGCCGGAAGTTTAAGAAAAGTTGGAAAGACTCAACCTCAAGCGCATACTCTTCAGATGATGCTCGCGCAACGATCAACAAGATCACAGCTCAAAAGGAAACCAAGCAAGAAAACCGCAAAAGACAATGGAGGCCTCTCACCAAGACACCGGCGAAGGTGCTTAGCATTGAAAATTACCAGTTCAAGACACCACCGCAGATGAAAAACAAGAGGGGACAAGATCCAAACCTCTATTGTGAGTATCACAAAGATAATGGCCACACCACGGACAACTGTATCAGTCTGCGAACAGAAATAGAGAAAGCACTCAAGAGCGGAGAGCTTACCCACTTAGTTCAAACAGATCACCCGTTGAGTTGAGATGAAGGGCTAAGCAACAAAAAAGCTAAGCAAACCTAAGGGTCCAGGGCAATACATCACGCATGTAATCATAGTTCCTTTCATATTTAGCGGGTCCCTCAAACTTGCTAACTTATGGCACAAGGACTATTTATCCTAATAGTAGCTTTGTACTACATGGCCTCTGCGCCTTATCCAAATCAATACAAAGCATGTGACATTACGCTTTTATGTTCTATTACAAATGCATGCAATTTCTTTTGGTAAGCACAAAAACACTATGGTAATCTAAGACAAGTCTCATGAACGGTCCGCGGTCACAGGTGCAAAACTAACCCTTTTTTAGTACTAATTTTGGAAAAAGTGTGCTTTTGTCTTCCTTTTGTATTTTCAGGATTAAATGAGCTCAAATTAACTAAAGAAGCAAAAAGACAGCAAAATCTAACATAAATACAAGAAAAGGGACAAAAGTGGAATGCCCGACCCCTCAACAGCATCTTCCCAAGCAAAACTAAGAAAGCAGAAGACTGAACACGCCACGTGCTCAGCGAGCACGGGGCCGTGCCCAAGAAGAAGCAGAAAAGACAAACCTATAGAAGCTTCTACTGCCCACCACGGGGCCGTGCCCAACGGACACAGGGGCGTGGTCAACTTGCTGCAGGCGCATTTATTGTAATTGCGAATTACAATTAATGAGGAGAGAGAGTGTCAGATAGACACGGGGCCGTGCCCAGCGGGCACGGGGCCGTGCCCGGGCTTCTGTTCAGCCTATAAATAGGAGTGCTTGGAGCCATTTCAACTCATCCCTTGGCACACCACCTCTCTCACACTTCACCCACCACCCACCACCACCATAACACCAACATCCACCACCATCATCCATTGTCCATCATAGAGTGTGTGAGTCGCCTCGGGATCCAAGATTGATCATAAGAGTTCTTGACAATCAAAGGCCATGTTTGCCTAAGTCTCTTACATCACTTGGTGAAGACAAGTGTTTAGTGTAATACTTTTTATTTTTAATCTTTTGCACTTTTTAATTGGTTTTGTATTAATGACTTTAATTACTAGTTTCTTTTGTTGAAGGTGATTCTTCCTTATCGTTTGTCCGTGGTGTCTTGGCATTATTTTACTGTCTATATAAAATAAAAGATTTTCACCATTCATATCTCCACGGTCTATATGGAGGTATGTTGGCTACCTGGTCAGGGGTTAAGGGAACGGTTTGGTAAGAGTCTTGCCATTGTTCAGTGTATAGATCCTACAAAGCTCCTGGGTCAAATTTAGTAGGACCTCCTTCAATACCCAAAGGTATTGGATGGCGGGGGTCCAAACTCTTTGATCCCCTCATAAGTTAAACTACTATTAAAACTTTAACCCAGCTACTTAGGACTGTATCCCTGCTGACTCAGACTACTTAGCTGAGGGTAACGTCGCCTTCAAAAGAGGGGCCTACCACATTATGCATTAATAACTTAATTCATTATCTTTCAATAATCCGACCCTTTAGGATTGTATCCTTGCTGACTCAAACTACTGGGTTGAGGGTAACGTCACCTTCAAAAGAGGGGCCTGCTACAATAACTAAGATAATCTCTTAAACAAGTGCAAAAGTGCGAAAATAATCAAAGGGTACACTAACACACGAGTCAGATCCAAGTGATTCATCTTGTCTATCTGTTTTTATTTTTATTTTTATTTTTCAGCATTTTAGATAGTTTTATTTTCTTTATTTAAAAATCTTTTCTAACATTTTGATTTGATTAGACGTTGAGGATAAACCGGTACTAAAAGATCTTGTGTCCTTGGACGACCTCGGTATCTTACCAACACTATACTACGTCCACGATAGGTGCACTTGCCCATATGTGTGTTTAGTGTTAGTAAATATCGTGTTTTATAAATTTAAAACTTGGCTAAAAAGTGTAAAAGGCTTAAAATACATACCTAAATTATATACACACTTAAGCACGCAACAAGTTTTTGGCGCCGTTGCCAGGGACACAAGGATTTTAAGAAAGTTAGGAATCAACGGCCTAATCATTTTTTTTATTTTTTATTTTTTTTAGGATTTTCTTAGATTTTTCAGCTTCTGCAGAGCTCAGCACGGGCCGTGCCTGGTCGGACACGGGCCATGCCCAGCAGTGTTACTAGCAGTTTTTAATTTTCCAAGTTACAGAAGGCTGACCACGGGGCCGTGTCGGTGCAACACGGGGCCGTGTCCAACTTTCTAGTAACAGGGATTCGGAAAACAATCACTATAACTCCGACGACGGGCCGTGTTCACTGAGCACGGGGCCGTGGTGAACTTTCTGACCAACATTCTTTTTTGTTTTTGTTGCAGGACTTGGAACCAGACGCCACCTCTACGTAGTGTATGAGCTCCAATTCTAATAAAGACATAAAAGAACCTCTAGAAGAACCCGAACGCTTTCTCAGAAAAAGACTAAAAGCTAAAAACCAAGAGAAGGTTTCGGGGGACCCACTTCCAATGGCGGACCAACGTACCCTCATGGACTACCTACGACCCACCGTAGGTAATCTCGGCGCCGCTATCAATGCACCGATTGTCGAAGCCAACAACTTCGAACTTCGGCCACATTTGATACAGATGCTTCAAAACTCTGCAACCTTTCATGGGCTTGCGGACGAGGATCCCCATCTACATATTACTAATTTCTTAGAAATATGTGATACCCTTCGGATCAATGGATCATCAAATGACGCCATCCGCCTTCGAATGTTTCCATTATCACTAAAAGACCGAGCAAAAGCTTGGCTTAACGCCCTCCCAATTGGTTCGGTAAACACCCGGGATGAAGTAGCCCAAAAATTTCTATATAAGTATTTCCCTCCCGCTAAAACGGCTAAATTAATGACTGAAATTAATACATACTCGCAAGAGGAGGGGGAATCCTTATATGAAATTTGGGAAAGGTTCAAGGAGCTATTACGAAAGTGTCCCCATCACGGTCTTGCGGTGTGGCAATAAGTATCCACTTTTTATAATGGACTGTTGCCACATACTAGACAAACACTTGACTCTAGCTCTGGGGGACTTTTAGGTAATCGCCGCCCGCATGAAATATATAATCAAATTGAGGAAATTGCTCAAACCAATTTCCAGTGGCACACTCCCCGAGGCAATAAATCTATTGCCCTGGGCGCCCATAAGGTTGATGAAAGCACTTCTTTACAAGCCCAAATCGAGGCCCTTTCTTCTAAAATTAAAAAGTTAGAGATGACAAAATTAGTCTCGGTTATAGCTTGTGAAGGGTGTGGTGGGCCACATGAAAATTGGAGTTGTATGAAAGAAACAGATGATCAACCAGAATCGGTAAACTACATTGATAATAGACCTAGGCCGTCGGGTCCTTCAACGTTTACCTACTACCAAGGATGGCGTAACCACCCTAACCTTGGTTGGAGAGAACCCGGCAATAGTAGTAACCAGCAAAGCCTAAATCAACGAACAAACTTTCAACAACCAAGAAATGAGTCACAAAATTTCCCTCAACAACAAGGTGGACGAGAAAGGCTTGAAGATACTATATCTCGCCTCATCTCCGACACTGAAAAGAAAAACTCGGATAGGTTTCTACAATTAGAATCAAATTTTAGAAATCAACAAGCTAGTATACAAAACATCGAAAAACAAATAAATCAACTAGCCCAAAATTTCTCCGAGAGACCGCAAGGCGCGTTACCAAGTAATACCGAAACAAACCCAAAGGCGCAAGTTCATCTCATAACGCTACGGAACCGTACCGTGGGTCCCGCGGAAGGGCCACCGCCTACTAAGGAGATCGAAACACTGCCCCAACAAGAGAAGGTTTCTCCTCCATCACCAGAGCCCACCAAGGCTCCTCCGGTTCCGTACCCCGGTAGGTTAATCCGTCAAAAGACCAATGAGCAATTCGCAAAATTCGAAAGTCTACTAAAACAATTGCATGTCAACATTCCTTTCATTGACGTCCTAACCCAAATGCCTAAATACTCAAAATTCATGAGGGACTTCCTCACTCATAAAAGGAAAATTGAATCATTGCAATTAATTAACTTAGGCGAAGAATGCTCCGCCCTCGTACTCAACAGACTCCCCCAAAAGAAAATTGATCCCGGAAGCTTCACAATTCCTTGCTCGATTGGGGACTCCCCCATTCGTAATGCACTAGCTGATCTTGGGGCTAGCATTAACCTCATGCCCGCATCAATGTTCAAGCGACTCGGCCTGGGAAAAACGAGTCCTACAAAGATGAGTACACAACTTGCTGATCGATCCGTCAAATTCCCGCAGGGTGTCGCAGAAAATCTACTAGTCAAGGTCGACAATTTCGTTTACCCGGCCGACTTTATCATACTTGATATTGAAGAAGACACCGAAGTCCCCTTCATACTAGGGAGGCCATTTCTAGCCACCGCACAAGCAGTGGTAGACATGAATGACGGAACACTCACTTTAAAATATGGGGATAAGGAAGTGAAGTTCGGGGTTGGGAAGAGAATAGAGGACGATGACCCGGTCAATTACATGAAGGTTATTGATTCGACTTTGGATGATGCTCTCCGACGGTGCAAAATGGGATGCAAAACATCCCGCTCGGAAAACATATAACCTCACCTTGGGTCTAGCCAAGGACCCTTATAAACGTGGCGCACCACGGAGGCATTCTGCGGAACTATCCTTAGTTTAGTTTAATCTTTTAGTTTAATTTTAATTTGCAGAAATAAAACACACTCTGGATGGTCAAGGATAACAAGGGAAACGAGAAACATCGCCCCATGCACTAAAATAGAGCAATCTGACAACGATCTCTCGATTACAGTAGGCTCAGCATGGGCCGTGTTCACCCAACACGGCCCCGTGTTGCACAATCTGCAGCAAATCGCCCAGTTCAGGTAACTGGACACGCCCCCGTGCCCAGGCTTCTGTTTCTTTTCTTAAATTTTTGTTACTGGCACCTGAACACGGGGCCGTGCCCGGTCCCCACGGGGCCGTGACCAGACTGCCATAACATAAAATTTTGCTTTTAACACCATTTTACACATTCAATCAACCTAAAAACTTGTTTTTTGGGACACATTGAGGACAATCTGTAATTTAAGTGTGGGGGGGATGCTAAAACCTTGAATTTTGCAAGTCCTAATAACAAGCCTTACACAAAACTCTATTGGAACCGCTAATCACCCCAAATTTTTTCCATAACAAGCCTTACACAAAACTCTATTGGAACCGCTAATCACCCCAAATTTTTTCCAAAAATTTTCATTTTTTTTACTTGTCTAAGTTTAAGTTGGGAATTCAAGTCTTAACAAGGTTATATTTTTACAAGTTTACAACCGATAGCGTCGTGATAAAAAGAACCAACATAAGAAAATTATGAAAAGGCATGACAAACATAGTTAAAATTTGATTATATATACTTGATCACATAAAAAATATATATCTTTACACTAAATGCTCATTTTTCGTTTCTTGTGTGAATAGTCGCTTGGTTCATACAACTCTAGAACTTGCCACAACAATACATTCCCGGTCCTTACCAACTTAAACTCGAGTAAGTAAATGATGGAGGCATTAGGACTAACCCTTCTTTTATTCTACACCATTATTTTTCATTTTTTTACCACCTACCCAAAATCCCCCTAGTTAACCCCTTTGAGCCTAAACCTTTTCATTTCTTAACCCAAAACAACCCTTTTAACCCACCTAAACCTTTTTTTTAACCCTTTTTTTAGTAACAACGTTCGGTTCTCTTATAACTTCTTAAAAAAAAAAATCTATATTTTTATTTTGATGAAACCAAATAAGCAAACAAAGTTTATCAAAAATAACTTTGTTTGAACAATTCATCAAAATAACATAAAAATATGAAAAAATAATAATAATAATAAGTCTTTTAAACCGACGTTTGTTACGCCTTTCGCCCTTTTTACTAACCACTAACCCAACCACCCACCTTTAGCCCAAGCCTAACCCTTCATCCATAAAGTCCTCTTGATATTTACAAAGGCGTATAGTTAAAAAGGAGGAGGATTGATTGCTTGGCAAGCTTATGGTAGGAGTAAGTTCCATGCCGCTCTCGAGTGATTCACTAAAAATACACCTTCGGCCGAGTGTTGAGTGATCCCCCGTGAGGTATGCAAACTTGTATATAAATAGAATTTTAAAAAGGTATGTTATGCCCTAATAAGTAATTTATCTTAAGAAACGTTCTTAATAAATCATGCTGAATAGGATTGTAAATAAATAAAAATAAAATCTCAATAAAGAATCTTGGAAATCCCGACACTTTATGACAAGCCCGAAAACCTTCTCTTCTACCCATTCCATTTGGGAGTGAATAAAGCCACATTATAAAGAGTTTTGCTTGAGAACAAGCAAAGACTCAAGTGTGGAGGTATTTGATATGCGCAAAATGCAACATATAAATTATATCAATTGTGGCATAAAACTAACCTTTTTTTTAGTACTAATGTTGGAAAAAGTGTGCTTTTAACAAAAGAAGCAAAAAGACAGCAAAATCTAACATAAATACAAGAAAAGGGACAAAAGTGAAATGCCCGACCCCTCAACCGCATCTTCCCAAGCAAAACTAAGAAAGCAGAAGACTGAACACGCCCCATTCTCAGCGAGCACTTTTTAATGACTTTAATTGGTTTGTCCGTGGTGTCTTGGCATTATTTTACTGTCTATATAAAATAAAAGATTTACACCATTCATATCTCCACGGTCTATATGGAGGTATGTTGGCTACCTGGTCGGGGGTTAAGGGAACGGTTTGGTAAAAGTCTTGCCATTGTTCAGTGTATAGATCCTGCAAAGGACCTGGGTCAAATTTAGTAGGACCTCCTTCAATACCCAAAGGTATTGGATGGCGGGGGTCCAAACTCTTTGATCCCCTCATAAGTTAAACTACTATTAAAACTTTAACCCAACTACTTAGGACTGCATCCCTGCTGACTCAGACTACTAAGCTGAGGGTAACGTCACCTTCAAAAGAGGGGCCTACCACATTATGCATTAATAACTTAATTCATTATCTTTCAATAATCCGACCCTTTAGGATTGTATCCTTGCTGACTCAAACTACTGAGTTGAGGGTAACGTCACCTTCAAAAGAGGGGCCTACTACAATAACTAAGATAATCTCTTAAACAAGTGCACAAGTGCGAAAATAATCAAAGGTTACACTAACACACGAGTCGGATCCAACTGATTCATCTTGTCTATCTGTTTTTATTTTTATTTTTATTTATCAGCATTTTAGATAGTTTTATTTTCTTAGTTTAAAAATCTTTTCTAACATTTTGATTTGATTAGACGTTGAGGATAAACCGGTACTAAAAGCTCTTGTGTCCTTGGACGACCTCGGTATCTTACCAACACTATACTACGTTCACGATGGGTGCACTTGCCCATATGTGTGTTTAGTGTTAGTAAATATCGTGTTTTATAAATTTAAAACTTGGCTAAAAAGTGTAAAAGGACTTAAAATACATACCTAAATTATATACACACTTAAGCACGCATCAGGTACTGTTTAAGGTCCAGCCCTACGTTCATACATGAGCTTTATACCATCTTTATTTGTCTTACCTAAACAAAGCAGTTGTACCCGTGCAAATATTGTAACTAAAACATACCATGCATTCACAAAAGTTACGTGCGCAGCAGCGCATTAATAAAGTTACTTGCGCAAAAGCGCATTAACTAAACATTACAAAGAAATGGGATCCACATCCCAAGTGTGTCCAAAACAAACAACTATCAAGTACAAGATAACCTATTCTAAATCTTCATCATCAGAACTACAAGAAATTTGGTGCTTTCCCAACACAAAGTATGTGTGGAAAAAAGCATATAGTGTGTTGGTAGTTGTCTTTACCTATACATAAATTAAGTGTAATAATGTGTAGACTCGTGACTGTGGATATAGGCCATTACCCACACATAAGTTATGTGTAGGTATATAGCAAGCTATACCTACATATATATATGTGTGGCTAAAAGGCATTTATATGTGTGGTTAAAAGTACAACAATTTGTTTATAAGGCAGGTGACATGGCATCTGACGTGGCAGGTGACATGGCATCCGACGTGGCGGGTGACATGGCATGAATATATGTGTAGGTAAAAGTAATCTTATATGTAGGTAAAAGTAATATTATTGTAGGTAAATGTTGAAGATGTGTTGGTATTGATCTTAATATGTGTTGAAACAAATGTAAACTAAAAGGTAGTAAAATCCTACATAATGTCACAAACGTCACGATTGATTAATACATGAAACAAAGTGTCAATTTGATTAATACATGAAACAAATGTAAACTACAAGACAGTAAAATCATAAATAATCAAAAAGCTTGTCAACTTAACAAGAGAATCAAGAGTTGGATCTTGACCATTGATATTGATATGAACTTGTCATTAGCACAACCATAGCTGACACCGAATCCTAGTAGAGCCCTAGCCGCTACCTTGCATCACCTGAGCACCACTCCCGACAGGTCAGCGGTACAAACAAATTTTTAATATAAGAAGCATGGCATGATCTGAGCACAACTGGTCAGCATATCACGTTTTCAGCTTAAATAAGTGAATGATGCTACTGAATTTCTTGATGTTTCCTCCGTTTTCTTTTAGCTCTGCTACATATATTGGCTGCTGAAATGAATGTTGTACATAAGTCTAGTTTTAAAAAGGACATGTGCTGAACAATTAAAAACATCAGTATCCCATTCTATAGGTTGCATACCAGCCCTATATTACCTGACCATAGCCAAGCTAGGACACATTTAAGGATGCGTGCACACTTCACTCATACTTGAATCAACAAATATAGGTTGTGTTGTACTTGCTTCCAGTTCTTGCTGCATAGTGCATATAATGTAAAATGTAGTGATACAAAATTTAACATTGAAGCAAATAAAATGTAATGATACAATATTTAACATCAAAGAGAATGGAAAATGTTAAAAAGTCACGATAACGACACGAACTTAGACATGTAATTAACGTATTTGGGATGTCCAGCTTAGATTTGTGGGTCGATTCCACAACCACATTAAGCTGAACGAACTGTGTTCAGGTCGAGTTGGTGAGTTGGCCCACCTAACCTATTCATTTTTTGACTTTTAAAAATATATATTTATGCTATAACTTAAAATGATTGGGTATATATTTATAGGATGATACCAGCTATGAACAAAAAGCAACCTGCAACCAAGAAAATACAATCTGCCATCTCAGATTTACGTAAGCTACAATCTGACCCGTTTTACAATCAATATGCAACTTGTAATTTAACATTTGCGGTACAAACAATATCCACATGTGGTTATAAAACTAATTAACCCTTTGTTGTAAATCTAAAAGCAACCTCTTGACATAAACCGATTAAGCAGATCAGGTACATCTGGGCAGCTTCATACCGAATTCAGAAAATTAGTGGTAAAAGGAACCGGCACAAAGTAGTTCATATCTGGGCAGCTTCATACCGAATTCAGAAAATTAGTTGTAAAAGGAACCGGTCGAAAGGGTTGCACTTATTAAACGTCTCAAACCACCAATGAGAATTTAATTGTTATATAATAATTGACAAACAAATTTGGAAAAATAAAAGAAAAAAACATACAGTTGTTCGTTGCAGGGCTTCTCACTCGGACCAGTAATCTTGTACTCTGTATTAGTCGGGCTGGCCTTCACCCTAAGGTTTTTTAGGGTCCGCTTTGCCTGATGTAAAGACAATATTAAGAATGTGCCATCAAAAGAGAAAATAAGTGGTCAAATGAGTAAGGAAGTTTACAACGTTACCTTAGCTCAGTCAATTGAGTAAGGATCTTTCACATTTTGGTTGTTGATAAGAAAATCCACCACTGGCCCAGGCTAGTGTTTCCATTATTTCTGAACATGTAAAATTTGTTAAACATCAGATATTTTTAGCCCATAGAGCTGTTATCAATGAAATACAACCCAAATCAATATTACGATTAGGGGTGCAAACGAGCCAAGGCGTCGAGCTCGAGCTCGTTTAACATATGAAAGCTCGAGCTCGAGCTCGGCTCGATTCGAGCTTTATTTCTGAAGCTCGAGCTCGGCTCGAAGGTAATTTTTCAAGCTCGCGCTCGGCTCGGGCTCGACTCGTTTAGTATTTTTTTAATTAATTTATATTAATTATAATTATTATTATTATACATATAATTTAGTTATTTTTTTATATTTATATAAATGGTAATTATTGTTATATAAATATATGTTTAATGTATTAATAAAAAAAATATATAAATAGAAAGCTCGATTAGGCTCGCGAGCCGGCCGGCTCGAGCTCGATAAGCAAAGCTCGGGCTCGGGCTTGTTTACTAAACGAGCTTGTTTTTAGGCTCGAGCTCGAGCTCGAGCTCGTTTAAGCTCGGCTCGTTCGAGCTTTTTTTCGAGCCGAGCCCGAGTAGCTCGCGAGTAGCTCGGCTCATTTGCACCCCTAATTACGATATACCTGTTTGATGTAACATCCTTCAAGATGACAGTTAACTCATGCTTGTTCCTTGGAAGTGAATCCATGTCTAGTTCCTGTGCAAACAATAATTTAACTCATTATCAGCAAATTCACATGAACTAACAACCAAATTAAAAGCAATTAAAATCTTGCTTATACAAGAAACCAAAAAAATGAATAATTTAGTTCATAAAATTCAAAAGAAAAAGTAATAACAGGTTCCCCATTCTCATCTTTGGTCTTTTGTTTCAATGAAAACCTAGAACCACCATTGAATGATCTTTTCTTCTTCTTTACCCACTCCTTCTAATACGCTCTGGTTGACATTAATTTCAAATATTACCAGAAGCAACGTTGTAGCAATACCAGTAATCGGTTGGTCCATGTCACCAAATCTGACATTACAAATGGTAAATTAGGATGATAAGAATAAAACGATATTACCATCTACTATATACACAAGGAAAGAAAACTAATTATAAAATTAAAAAAAAAACTTGAAGGGAATGATTTCATCTACATGTTGAAGAGTTCGCCCAAAAACAACAAGTATGATATCCAGATCAAGAAACAAGATACGCTCACATAACACACAATGAATAACTCAAACAATAAAGAAAATAGGCATGAAAAAAATAAGATTTGCATGATACACATTTTCAAGGGTGATAATTGAAACAATACAGCTCCAACAACTTCCAAATTATCAAAAACTAAACTTAAATAGTCATCTGAACCAATACAGACGAAGTGAACAATACAAAAGAAATGAACTTACCAGGTTCAACTACTTAAGTAGTCGATCTACAAGAAAAAAAAGGCATGCGCTGTGAATAAGGGTGGTCGGAACCCTAGCTGCCGCCTATTTTGTTCCTGCCGCCACCTGAGAAAATCGGCTTGAAACCCTAGCCGCCACTATCGCTGGTCGCCAACCAAAAACCTTGCCGGACTTCCTTTCCTCTGCGGTCGCCAACCAAAAACCTTGCTGGACTTCCTTTCCTCTAGAGACTCTCCGACCCCTCTCTCTCTTTTCGCTCTCACTCTCTCTATATGCAAATGAAAAGAAAATGGAAAAGGCATGATAACCGTGATTGGGATGTGCAGCGGGAATTCAAAATTCGAACGCAAGAATTGGCCGCCCAAAAATTCATCCACGCGGGTTTCTATAAGGCGTGTGTATGAACCAGGAAAAAGAAAAGTATGGGAATCTAGGGTTTGCAAAAGAGAATATATACGGGGTGTTTGGGTTAGCTTATTTTGAAGCAATGACTTATTTACTTATAAAAGTTAATAAGTTGTTTTTTTGAGTGTTTGGATTATCTTATTTTAGACCATGGGGTATGGTGGGCGTGGGTTTGGGGGCATGAGTTGACACGTGGAAAACAAACCCAAACCCACGTCCATGGAGTATGGTGGAGCTTAGGTTGGGGGCTTGGGGGCTTGGGTTGGGGGCATGAGTTTGGTTTGGCCATTGAGAGTCCGCCATGTCACCTTGCTAGCCCGCCCCATGCCCGACTTCAAACCCAAGCCCCAAGGGCCACGCCCAAACCTACGCCCCAACCCAAGCCCCGAGGTGGTGGCTTGGGCGTTTTCAGCCAACCCACGCCCCAACCCAAGCCCCATACCCCATAGCCTTAGAGGGGTTTGTGTGTTGAAAAGTCATTTTTGAGAAGTTAGAATTTCTAATTTCTCACTTATGACTTATATAAGTTAATAAGTCATTTTTTAGAAGAAATCCCAAACACCCACATAGATCTGAAATATTTTGATTTTGAATTTTGAAAGCCCGCTCATCTAAATCCCGCCTAAGAGATAGAGGGTGTTTGAAAGTAGTTGAAATTCATTTGTGCTTTGAATCCTTATACATAAAGCTTCAAGGCTTGTAAATGTTGAAAAAGTGGCAAATGACCATTTCTTCCATTCGGATATGCATTATATGTATAGTATAGATATATGTTATGTTATATATAAAAGTTTGAAAATTATATAATTATAATTAATATAAATTAATAAATCAAATAGGAGTCAAGTCAGAGCCTAGCTTGAAAAATTACCAACAAACCAAGCTTGAGCTTTAGATGGAGCTTGGAGCCCTCATAAGTTATTTTATATATATCAAATATCTATACATATTGTACATTTCTAAATATGTGTAGGTATTTGTTTTGCCACATCACCTTATAAAAAAAATTAAATATGTATTTTATATGCATTTAATATCTACACATATTGTACATTTCTAAATATGTGTAGATATTTGTTTTGCCATATCATCAAAAAATATATATTTACTTATTTTATATATATCTAATATCTACACATATTGCACATTTAAACATATGTAGGCATTTAATTTGCCACGTCATTTTTAAAAAAATAAAATAAATAAATATTAACTTAGTTTATCTACATAATTTTTTTTAAATTATGTGTTGGCAAACATAATCATTTACCTACATATATATTAGTTTTTTACATATATGTAGATAATTTACCTACACATGACGAAAATTTGCCACATGTGTAGGTAATTTAATATTTAATCGATTGCCAATTTTGGGGGGAAATTTTTCCACCAACACCAAGTGTTGCTAAAATCCATTACCAACACATATTAAGTGTTAATCATTATGAAAATATATTATCAACCATTACCCACACATATACAAACATGTGTAGGTAAATACCCACACATTTACATGTGTAGGTAAATTATGTGTGGGTAAACACCCTAATTTCTTGTATCCGCTTCATTCGGGAAAATTTCCTTCAGGTGAGCAACAAAATCTTCAGACTGAAACGTTGTGGTCACCAGATCCATCACTGGAAGGCGTAAGTTGTTATATTCTGCTTTAACAGCAGCGTGGGCAGCACCAGTATTAACCCCGCGCGTGGCACATCTGCTGTTATCCCAGTCGACCCTTAGCGCATCGGTAACATGCTGGGTACATTCCGCATACCCTTGAGCATACCCATCATTGCGTGCGGTTACCATCAAATGGGCAATAGTCAGATCTAAGTCAATGGAGGTCAAGATCGAATTTGCAACCTGCGCGGGCAGAAATCATAACAAGTTAACACAACACAAATTCAACATATTTCAAAGGATTGATACACTTACATTGATATTCCCATGATGTTGCATCCACAACATATCATTCTTCAGGGGTTCAACCAAGCTCTCCGCCGTCACTCGCGCAATCTCAGAACATTCCAACTTCTCTTCAGTCTCGATAAGTCGGCGCACAGCTTCAGCTTTCTTAACTCGCTCAAGTTGTAAATATTTTTTGGCAGACTCGAGCTCCGCCTTGGTTTGTTCCTGATCAGTCAATAAAGAAAGTTCTTCTATCTCCTTATTTCTAAGGGCAAGGGTGGCGTAAGTTTGTACCTCTCTCTGTTCAATCCTTTCTCTGTGTGAACGAGCCTCATCACGAGCGGCTTCGGCCTCCGCTTTTTCTTTCTTTAACCTTTCAATCTCCGCCTTGAGATTGTTATTATTCCAAAGAACCATCTTCTCACTATTATCTTTATCACAAATTTCCCTCCATTGTTTTCGCTCTTCTGAGAGAAGAGCAACTTCAGATTCAGCTTTCTTCTTCCATCTCATCGTGGACCAGTCCTCTATCCTCTACTCACTTTCAAACATTGCTTGATCAGCATCAAGTTTCGCTCTCAATTCGGCAACCTTCGCCTTTTCTTCAGCAACTTCCTTTTTCGACGCTTCAAAAGCGTCCCACTCCCTATGCATGTGGCGCCATTCGCGCACTATCCTATGAGTAGTGGAAGTTGAACTGGCCGTTTCTTCCAGATAGGAATGATAAGTATGATCATGAGATCGTTCCTCTTGAAATTTAACTTCAGCAGGTGGGAAGATACCCTGCAACCAGTCACGGCATACTTGCCAATCCAAAAAGGTATCGCCTTGCTTTAGTTTCCACATAGGCGCATGAATTTCGGAAGCTCTCTTCTCTGAGTACCTACGATAATAATAATCCCCTGGAGTTTCTTTCGGGCGGATGGGAGAATCTTCCTCATCATATACCACAAAGCCCTGATCCACATGAATTGGGTTTTCTTCAACATTATCTCTGGGAGGAGCGGAAGTAGTCGTAGAAGAGGGAACGGTTATCACAGGAACCTCTTCTTCAATGATGGATTTTCCTCTTTCGGGTCCATGCGCCACAACTTCGGTAGACTTTGGCTTGGCAGCACCAGCGTCAACCGTCTCCGCCTCTACCACCTTCTCCGCTTCCAACTAAACTTCAACAGTTTTCTCCACTTCCACAGCCTTCTCCACCCCCGCCTCTACAGTCTGGGTACTCTCCAACTGTTCCTTGATAGATGCGCGGGGTGGTGATAACGGAAAGTCATCATTAAAAATAGATGACTCTTGATGAGCAGGTGGGATAGGTTTTTCTGCAATGGAAGGTAACAAAGTTACTTTATAAAATGATAAAGGCAGAAACCCAAAGAGGACACTTACCAGGAGAGAACTTGGAAACAAAAGCATCAAGATTGCCTTTTTACCAATCTTCTTTCTACCGATCTTCTTCACAGGCTGTGCCATAGCCCCACCTTCCGACTGTTTCCTCTTCACCGCCTTAGTCCTCAGCAAGGGCTCAGGACTCGAATACAAATCAATGGGATCATCAGGATTTTGTACCGGAATGTCTGCGGTGTCTCGAGGCTCCGGTTTTGGTTTGCTAATAGCTACAGGCGCAAGACCCTATAACGTATCAGATACCACTACGTAATCACAACAGGGTTCAGAGAAAAGGCGTGCACCTTTATTCTCTTCCTTGGGAACTTTCACCTTTGGCGCATCAACCTTCTTCGGCGCAGCAGTAGCAGCCGGTGCATGCCTCTTTTTCTTCTCAGGGCCTATGCCTAAATCAATCAACTCACCTAACCAAGAAAATCATATTGCAATATTACCCAATGCGCAACATGTAGTGAAAAGTAATATTGCAATATTACAAATTATATGAACTTACCAACATTAGTAGAAGGTTGCGCCGATAAATCCTCATCTTTTGGAAGCGCAAAGTTCTTTACTATCAGGTGATACCAGGGCTCTTCATTAGCACCCTTCTAAACGGTTGTCATCCTCCCATTCCCTCTCTTGTACGCCACAACATACAAAGCAACAACTACAAAGGCAAAATCAATAACAGTTCCGCATGATATAAAAAGAAAAGAGGGAAGGAAGATATCAGGACTACTCTTGTCATCCTCCACATACACTGGCTTATCATGATGGTCCGCTTTCCAGTGAAAACTCATCCCTGCAGCAACTAAGCCCCTTTCAGGCAGTTCAATAGAAGGCACATCCTTCATATCCTGGTACCATATCTCTGCCTGTGGAGTCTTAAGGGTCTCCACCTCAATATCCTCCGCACCTCGGAAAGTCATCTTCGTCGGAATAACTCCGGCGTTGATGTAAAAGAACTTGGGGTTCCATTCATGAAAAGACTTTAGAGGGACAAGCAGAAGCTTTTTGGCTGATGGACGTTGAGCAAATGAGTAAAAGCCTTGAGCACAATGGAGTTCATAGAAAACTCGAAAACGAACAACAGTGGGTTCGATATGCATCGATCGGCAAAGAAATTCGAAATGTCGAATCCGAACCATCCCCATGGGATTTAACTGAGAAATGTGGAATTTATAGTAATCAAGAATATCAAGGACAAATCTCGTCACTGGTAACTGGAAGTTACCCTCGGTAAAATAATCCCAACACAGAGTTATATGACCGGCCGGAGCTTGAGCCGCCGTCTGCCCCTCTTCTGGGTAAATAACAACCCAACTCTGAGGGAACTTAAAATTTTTAACGAGACCATAAAAAATCTCTCTCGACCATTTCATGAGAAACCCCTGAAAAATGTACAAATTGAGCAGTTCAGCAGCATTCACAATTCGTTCAGTTTTCTTTTCTCTCTCACGAAAATTATAGTGGTATTACCCCCTCCCCCCAAAACAAGAAGCTCTGCCACGTTGTAAGTATTTTAACCCCTGATCACTAATTCGTTACCCTCCTCGATTGATCTAGGACCCAGCAACTCATGTCAAGGCTCTGCCTGACTAAGTCCGTTAGGGTTCTGTCTCATGATGTATGGCTAATGTGATTTGGGTTATCTTACTAACACGCGTGCATTGCTTATTTTTAATAGAAACTCAAGAAAATAATCAGGAAATACTACCAGAAATCCCGTAGAAAAATATAAGTCTACAATGTGAGTCATTTCTCTTTTCTCACAATTTGTGAGTCCATTCTCTTTTCTCACAGTTTGTGAGCCATTTATTTAAAATGTTTCACAAAACCCTGAAAGTTTATCAAGTTATAATTACAATTAATAAGTGTTTGTATTCTACAATTACTGCCGGTATGTGGGGTTTTGTATACACTACTAATCAAGCGTTACTATTAGACAAAGAGTTAGCCAATAGTAATATGACCATGGTCATTGTAAATGCCAACGTGACAAATACTGAATGAGTAATTGGGTAGATATAAACATTGTAATCGCTTTTAATACTGTAAAGTTATAAAAGCTTATTTTTATAAACTGGAATTTACTCGCCAGTATTTCTTGCTGATAAAATATTTTTAAAACACGTTTCAGGTAACTTGATGTGAAAGTTCTTAGAAGCCAGCTATGAAGCATTAAAGGCTTAAAGGAAGTGGCTACAAAGTTACCTAAATAAAAAGTTTATGTTTTCAGCAACTAGGGTTTATCCCTATAAAAATATTATGAATAAAATATGGGTTTTATCCCATTTGTTTAACATAAAAGTTTGATGTTTTGAAACTCTGAAATTTATTTCCTAACTACGATCCTAATGTCTTATTTCCGCTGCCAAATTAATAAACACCGATACTCCGGCTTGTGCTCGCGGCTCCCTCTCCCGGGGTAGGGGTCGGGGGTTGCGAGAGAAGGTGGTATCAGAGCCACTAGTTTAAGACATTTAGGTGTTCTTAAATACCTAAATTTTAAACAATTATGTTAGGAAATAACTTCTGTGTTATTCTGTGTAAATATGTATATTATTATTTTATGTCATTTTGACAATTTTCTTAGTTTACAGTATGAGTGATCAGGGTACTTCTGACGTTTATCGTCACCTACCTCATTGTCCGATAGATGAAGGAATATCTCAGCCAACCTCCGGATACACAGCCAATTCCGAGGGAATCTATGTTTTTAAAGCCAAATCCGAAGAACCTTGTCCCCCTAAGAAAAGAGGGTGGTTTAGTAGAGCAAAAGTAGAAAGGAGAAAAAGAATGAGAAAAGTCCAACAACAGCAATAGTGAACAGAGCTGAGAGAAAGACCCAAAATCCAGAAGCTAAGCCTGTATGGGAAGAGGAATTGGATAGACAACAAGCCAGCTTTCATATGTTTAGAAATGCAGATGTAGAACTTGATCTCAACCAAGTAGCAGTACAAGAACCACAATTACTACCTTTATACCCTGACCTACCTATGGATCTAGAACAAAACTAGGAAAACCGACTTCCAATCCCAGTCTTTGATCCAAATGAGATACCTAGGATTCCAGCACCAAACCCTTTAGATCAGTGGTGGGCCAGTGGGCCAATGACTGGGCAATTCAGGAATTACTAAATAACCCATATCCTTACGGAGAACCAGAATTACTTTACCCTGAACCTGTACCAGCTCCAATGCTGCCCATGAGCCATGAGAATGTGGTAGAACTTCGCCAGTATGGTGAAGAGTTGGTTGAGGAAGGAAACCGGATTCGCCAAATCGGAGAAAAACTCGTCTGGAAATATGACGAGAAGGAGATGCAATATTAGAAAGTCTACGCCTACTATATATATATATGTATATGTGTAATTTCTGTTACTTAGAAAAAAAATTATATCAACTAAGATAGATATAAATTAATATATATATATATATATATATATATATATATATATATATATATATATATATATATATAGTGGAGGGTTCAAATGCGAATAAACTTTTTGTAACAAAAAAAAAGAACTTTCAATAAGAATACTTCATTTTACTTATTTAATATTTGCACTTAGTTTTAATGTAAGGTTATATTTCTAAACGTACATAGATCATTAATTTATAGTTTTCCTATTTAATAGCTAACTACATTAAATTTGTAACTTATTTTCCAGATATTTTTTTTTTCAGAAAAAAAGTAATTTAGAGTGTTGGACAAATTACTAGGTGTGTAGGATAAATTGCGAGTTGTGTAGGATAAATTTAAATATGTGTAGGATAACTTTCGAAATATGTAGGATAACTTTTTGTGTGTGTAGTAAAAAAATAGTGTAGAGGATAATAATCTTTATGAGTAATTAATTACTTAAACATAGTAATAATTGAGATGAAAAAAATATTAGTTAAGATTTTACAATTGTACCCTTTGTTCTTTTTGTTCTCAAATGAACCCCCCCTATATATATCACCTATATATACATATGTCGATTACTAACGTTTAAATTCCAGTTATAGTTTGTAATAGATGCATATATATATATATATATATATATATATATATATATATATATATATATATATATGAAAAGAGTAAAAGTCGCAATGATCAACAATTTTGGTTCAATGTGCTTAAGTGTTTGTTGTTTAATTTATTTTGTGATATTAATACCTGATAAATGTTTACAATTCAGATATCCAACAAAGTAAATCAGGAAATCCAGAATAACAATAATAACGGGAACCAAGTGGATAAAAGTGCTATTGAACACATAGTAGCTCAAGGAATCATAGATGCTATGCCCTATATTATCGATACTATTAATAAAAGGCAGAAAATAATTCTATAATCGGAAGTAAACATGCACCCACTAAGCCAAGTCACAGCGTGAATGGAAATCACAGATTGTTTTTCCAAGTTCCAATTCCAAAAAGAAGAAGGACCATCTCATATGGTTGTTCTTATAAAGAATTCTTTTCACGCAAACCGATAGAATTCTCAGGCAATGAAGGAGCCATTTCAGTCTTGCGCTGGATAGAAAAGACAGAAGAAGTCTTAAAGATAAGTAAGTGTGCAGATGAAGATAAGATCACGTATGCTTCTAATCTCTTTAAGAATGCAACCTTAGAGTGGTGGAATATCATTCTCCAGTCAAGAGGAAGTGACAAAGTTTATAACATGGAATGGAACAACTTTAAAGAAATAGTTCAAAGGAAATTATGTCCTCCTCATGAAAAGGAACAGATTGCCAATTAGTTTCTAAATCGTAGAATGATTGGGGTAGATTGCAGGGAATATACTACCACATTATTTGAATATGCAAGGATAGTACCAACACTAGCCTCACCAGAACCAGTATTAATCTCCCGGTACATCTGGCGATTAATTAGTGAAATCAGACATGTGGTCAAGGCAGCTAGACAACAAACCGTAGAAGAAGCAGTGGAACTTGCTAACACTCTGACAGATGAATTGGTACGTACGCAAGAGGAAAACCTGAAAAGAACCTAGCTCAAAAGATTACCCAGGAACTACGTTATGGTAATTCTTGCAGCGGGAAAGGAACAGGTTCTTCCTCTTCACCCCACTGCAAGTACTGTAAAAGGAAACACTCAGGAAAATGCTCGATATACTGCAACTTCTGCAAAATATCAGGGCATAAGGAAGAAGACTATAGGAAGAAAGCTAACATTAGAATATGCTACAATTGTGGGGAAGCTGGTCATTTTAAGCCAAACTGTCCGAAACTAGCTCTAGCGATGACCAACAAAGCAAAAGCAACAGAAGGACCCATGAAGATTGCAAGAGCATTCGTTCTAACCGCTGAAGAAGCTAAGATAATCTCGGATGTGATTGCAGGTACGTCTTTAGTTAATGATGTTTATGCTAAAGTATTATTTGACTCTGGTGCAAACCAAAGTTTTATCAATACTTCTTTCTGCAAACTTCTCAATCAACCATTAACTAAACTTCACCAAGACTGTCTGGTGGAGACGGTAAATGGAGATTCTATCAAGATAGGCGAAATCCTGCAGGGAGCAAGGATGGAAATTTTAAGTCATAACTTTACTGCTAATTTATTACCAATGAATCTAGCTGGATTTGACGTCGTATTAGGAATGGATTGGTTGGTAGCCAATCCGGCGTGAATATTATGTGATCAAAAGTCTGAACAAGTACGTACGCCAACTGGCAAAATGATCACAATTAAGGGAGATAAACCAACGAGATCAACAAAATCCACCTCTGTGATGAAAGCCGTAAGCTACGCATGGTAAAGAGGAATGATGTATATGATTTCTGTAATCATTAACACGAAAGGAAAAGAATTAAAAGATATTATTGTAATATCTAAATTCTGAGATGTTTTTCCAGAAGAATTACCTGGATTACCGCCAGATTGTGAGGTTGAATTTAGAATTCACCTAATAATAGGAACGACACCAATTGCCAAATCACCTTATCGACTAGGACCAATGGAGATGCAGGAATTGAAGTAACAGCTAGATGAACTACTTGAAAAAGGTTTCATACAACCTAGCTCATCACCATAGGGAGCACCGGTGTTATTTGTCAAGAAAAAAGATGGAATGATGCGTATGTGCATTGATTACGGAGAATTGAATATGGTTACAATTAAAAATCGGTACCCACTACCGAGAATCGATGACCTATTCGATCAACTTCAAAGAGCCCGATTCTTTTCCAAGATCAATTTACGCTCGGGATATCATCAATTGAAAGTACAGGAAGATGACATTCCTAAAACTGCTTTCAGAACGAGATATGGTCATTATGAATTTACAGTCATGCCATTTGTTTTAACCAATGCCCCAAAAACATTTATGGACATCATGAACATGATATGTAAACCATACCTGGATAAATTCATAATAGTCTTTATAGATGATATTCTAATTTAGTCTAGGAGTAAGGAAAAACATGCAGAGCATTTGCATATACTTCTAACATTGTTGAGAAAAGAAAAGATTTATGCTAAATTTTCAAAATGTGAATCCTGATTGCAAGAAGTGCAATTCCTTGGACATATAGTTAACCATGTAGGAATTCATGTGGATCCTACAAAGATCGAAGCGATTACCAAATGGAAAGTCCCTGAGTCACCTACAGAAGTGTAACACCCCGAAAATATTAAATTTAAATATAATTATATATTATATAAAAACGAGAGTTGGGCAAAACCAACGAAAAAGTAACTAGGAGTAAATAACCTAGTTAACAAACTGTTAGTAAATGATAAGGAAATAGTGAATAAAAGCATCTTTTTATAAAACTTGAAAACCATGGAGGGCTAAAAGGGAAAATATGGAATAAAGTTTAATTAAATAAAAATAAAAAACCAAAACACACACTCATGTGTGTGTTCTGGTTGAAGAAAACATAGGAGCCAAAAAGGGTTCTTTCACTTGAACCCTAATTCACACATAATCAATCAAATTCAAGAAGAAGATCAAGATTAAACTAGAATGAAGCTGAAATTAGTGATCACTCAAGTTAGGGGATCAGAAGGTATGTCAATTTTCATCATTTGGTTACATCTCGAATTCTTGGTGAACACTTGAAATCGAAATTATTGCTTGAATATTGAATATATGGGTGATGCTATGTTGAATCCATGTTTAGGAACAACCCATAGTTGTGAAACTAGATGAATTAGTGATGAAAGCTATGAAATTGGTGAACACCCATGTATGCGATAAGTGGGTTTTTATATTAATGTGATGAACACTTGATTTCGTATTCTTAATTGTAAGAGGATTGATGATATGATGCAAGATAGTGATATTGTTATGAATGCTAGGTATAAGGGCATGAAATTTGATGATTGAAACCTGGTTGAAAGTTAATTATGAACTAGATAGAAGATGTATAAAAATCATGCCCACAAGGTGTTTGTTAAAACGCCTAAACGAACGCTAATATGTTGAAATTTCGAATAAAATTCCTAATTGAATAATAGGACGAATTACGTGTGATAAGTAATGATATGAGTTCTAAACAAGTTGTTAATGGAACTCTATAGGAAAGGCGGGTGAATCTTCAGGCGGCCAAGTCGAATCGGACACGCGCTTGAAGGATAAGCTATAAGGTACGAGACTTGTCATTTTGTTACATTATGTGTATCCATTAGTCTTCATTATGTTAATGTTGTTATAGCGAAAAGTATGAGTTTGGTATGTCATTAAAGTGAAGGAACTCACTCGACAACCAAACGGGTCAAAATAGATGGTTAGAACATGTTTGGTATGTCATTGAAGTGATGGATTTCACTCGACAACCAAATGGGTCAAATATATGTCTAAAACGATAGTGATTTGAAGTGAATCTAAGGTCACACAATAAATCAGTAGAATGAGTGCGTAAGCCAAGAAACGGACACGCCAAAATTTGATTTAATGAACCCATGGAAATGGGTCAAAACATAGAAACATGATTTCGTTGAATATTGATTAAATGTTCATGCTTGAATTGTAGATAAAAAGCATGATGTAAATGCGTACGCAAACCATGTAATGGAAGCGAAAACGCTAACGTTTGACAAGCCCGGAATGGGTAAGAATAACAAGAAATAATCATTGTTAATAAACATGTAGTATGATGCTAAAATGAAACGGGTCAAATAATGGCATAAAGGATTTATAAACCGTTTCCTTATAAATCAGCTTTTGATGCGACCGAGGTGATAAACGGATCCTAATTGTATTACAGTAGCACAGAAACAAGAATCACATAAATCAGATAAGTATATCGAAAGTTAGGCAACTTTTAAGTTAGAACATTGCTTGAAATCATAGTTGGGCAAATGTGCAGCAACAAAAGGAAACCTTCTGTCGAAATAGGCATGTCGCGCTACGCGACCGCAAACCGGGATCATTATCGTGTCACGCGACAGAACAGATCAAGTCTCTCGCGGCACTCGAGAGATCTCTGAACTGGCAAAAATCTTTAATTCTTGTTGTTTTGATCATGGAACTTGTTTTAAATGGTTTTCAAGGCCTTGTAACTAATGTTAATGTTGGTTTTGAACATAGGTGAACGTTATAGGTCTCCGGATGATGATCAAGTGAAGAACAATAACCGAACACACCACTAAACAAAGCTTCCACAATTGATCTTGTTTTGTGTTATTAAAAGTGAACTATGTAAACACTCTTAACATGGTTTTTGGAATGTTTTAAACATGACTGAGTATTTTGATGTAAAAGTTTTTGTTAAGTCGCATTTTGATATAAATGCGTACTTTAATGATATATTAACGTTAAATTAGAATCGGTCTTATAAGTTGGTAATCAGAGCTCAAGGTTATTGACAAGTGTGTTTGGTTCGAAGCTTGATCAAACATCCGGTAAGAATTAATTATTTGGGTAGATTTTAACAAAACATTAGGTAAAGAATATGAATTCATGTGCATGGGAAGAGTGTGTTAATAAACTTAAACCCGGAAAGTGTACTAAACACGAATGGTGCTAAACCAAAGTGAATAATGCAAATGATAGTGAAATGAAATATTTAACAACTGATATAAACATTTTAGATTCAAGATGTCTGGTAGAAATGATGAGGATACGGTGCCGATAGTCACCGAAAGAATGAAAGAAGTAATTTCCAAGAAGGTCAGAAGGGCTATAGAAAACAGTTTATCCAGATTCGTAGACAGAATCCAGAATACAATACTATCGGTAGTTGACAAACGGATGAAAAGGTTGAAGGAAAGCTTCAACCAAACGAAAGATAAGCAATTAGAGAGAAAGGCTTGTCCTTACAACAAATTCATGGCTTGCAAGCCCCCAATTTACAACGGGGTGGTTGACCCGATTATATGCCAACGTTGGTTGAGCGACACTGAAGGGGTGTTTGAAAGAACACATTGCGACGTTAGCGACTTTGTTTGTCACACCCCGATATTTCCACGTATTACCGGTGGGCCTGGTGGGGAGTATCGTGACGTAGTTGATATCATCATAGTCAATAATCACAGTTTAATGCACAACAGAAGTCTTGGTAGAAAATAATAATACAAACCGAAATGAAAAGTATAATTAAATATTACACAAACGGTTGTATGTGGATCCACAGGCGGATCTAAAACATAAAGTAAAATATTATTCGACAGACTTTAAACACAAAGAACTTGCAAGATTCTTTAATTAGTGCCCAGGAGCTTCCAGCCAATTTCGCGTAGTATCGGCCACTTACACTGGTAAATAAAATTAACTGACTCTTTTGAAAACATTTATGAAAATTGATTTAAATGTACAAGGCACAAATATTCTTTTATAACTTGGGACAATTATATAAAATAAACTTATATACAAATTTACATGTTTGTCGTACGTTCAAGGCCCGGGTTAGAAGCCGAGACAAGATTAATAGACACACCACTAGTATAAGCCCACAAGAAGTTATCCTCACGAGTGGGATATCGTTTTACATACGCAACTGATAGGTGTATGCCTACACCCCGTGCTTAAGTCGTGGCCATTTCAAATGAATGAGCCGAGGATATCCAGGACACGGTAATATTAACCCCCAAATGCTTTGTATCAAACAAAACAGATTAAAACGGGTTCTCTCAATGATTTAACCACTAATCAATTAAATATTCAATACCCGACTAAGCGGTAATAATTTACCATATCCCAAGCTCGTATAAGGGAAAATAAGTTAAAAGTACTTACCTGAGCTTAAAATGTAAAATTTGTATTCTCAGCCGTATATCCTACTCAACAAGTGTAGGTAGCTTTTACTGGGCTCCTAATCTGGAACGAAGGTTTTAATAACCTATTAGATTCCTAACGGGTCTTATTTAAGTTGTAACTTAGACCGGTTAGTTTTATAGAAAGGTTTACGGTACAAAACGCAAGATTAAGCGATGACCGGATTGGAATGTGATTTAGACCCAACAAGTATGAAGACTTGTATAAAATGGGTAAACTAAATACATTCTGGATTTTGAAGTAAAAATGATAAGGTTTGACCCGTTTCGGTTAATTTATGCAAACTAGTTACATAAACCGTACCGAACACGTATATGCATAACGGGTAACCGGATGAGTCAAATAAAAGTTCCATAAGTTAATATGCTTAAAATATGTTGTGATATCAGTAGGATATCTTCAATTATGCCCAAAATGAATTTAAAATCAATTTAAGCCCCGTAAGGGTATTTTGGTCCTTTTAAAGTTTATAAAAGGGGTTTCATAGTTAACTGAGGTTCTGGTCTAAAACATTCAGTAAAAATATTTGTTTTATCAAGTTACATCAGTAAGATATCATACATGTGTGAGGTTTATCATCTATGGCCAAACAATGCACCGTAGGGGCATTTTGGTCATTTCACATATGCTTTTAAAGTCAAATTTGGAAGTCTGAGTTCAAGACTTATACTTACTATTAAAGTATTAAAATTTATTTTTAAAATCAGTAGGTAACAAGTCTTAGGCGTTAAATATGGTTTTAAACCATACTATGCGCCTAATTAGCGTAAAAGTCGGTAATTGACGATATTCAAGATGTTTATAAAATTTTGATGTTTTGATCAGTCTTTAATGTTAAAAATATTTTATTTAACATATGACATCAGTAGGAAAAGGTTTGGTATGCAAATCACATGTTAAACTCATTTTATTAACAAAAAGGGTATTATCATCATTTACCGATTTATACAAGAACTCTATCCTATGGTCGGTATAAAATCCGACCAAAAATTCCAAAAATCCCTAAAAATAATATCAAAAACAGTAGGTAATGAGTTTGGTGTCAAAATTTGGGTTTAAACATGATTTATGCTAAAATGAAATTTAATTAACAAAAAGTTTCATTTTACGATATCTTGCATAACTTTTGTTTGAGAATAGAAACGGGTGTCAAATTTATTGGACATACTTATATATCAGTAATAAAGCTTTTTGTCCTCTCACATTTTCAAAAATCTCATTTTTATAACATAAGGGCGTAATGGTCAATTTTTAAGCATTTAACGGAAACATGCAAATGATCTCCGATTTCTAAGGGACCACGTAGTATGACCTCAGAGGGTTATACTACATATAATATGGTTACAAAGGAACCCTAAGGCATAACTAAACTAAGCTAATTCGGGTCAGAACTGAAAGTCAAAGCAAAAGTCTACTTTTTTGCGACTTTCGGTTGCGAACCGAGCCTAATACTCAGAATTGTTAGGTTGAACATGTCTTAACATGTTCTTATATTATTAACAAGTTATTTTAGTGATAAAACGTATTTTATAGCTTCTACATTATCAGTTATGAATTATTTTCTAAAAACCGACTCGTTTGACTTTTCTGTTCATTACTTTGACCCGACAATTGACTAAGTAAACGTGATAATTAGGAGGTGCCCTTTTGAGGGATCATCACCTACTTAATTACCAACACATAGCCACTTTCAATTCGAATAACGGCTGGACCGTTAGTGATTAATCACAAAGTCGACGTATCATTACGATATCTTTGACTTTCAGTCATTAAGCTAATAAAAACTTAACTACAGGAGCTAAGAACACTTACAATGGTCCTTAGTACGAAGATTAAACTTAAGAGAGCTTCCTAAATGATCAGGATGCTCCAGAGAATGCTCCAAAGCTTGATCAAATGAGACTGTGAGAAAAATTTGAAGTGCAAATGAGAAAGCTGCCACAATGCACCTATTTATAGTGAATGTGAGCATGTCCAGATCATCCCAGGTGTTATGTGTTGATTCCAGATGATAACAAGTGTCTCTAGTGGTTTTAGATACCATCAAACAGTCCATTGTTTCGAATTAAGAGTGTATAAAGCTGAAATGGGTAAAGAAAGGCGCAGGACCTGCACCTGTGCATGGTTTCTGTCAAATTTAGGCCATCGCGTCGCGCGACGGCACAGCTGTTCTGAGGTCGCGCAACGTGAGCTCCATGGGGGACCAGTTTTCAAGTTTAAATCTTGGCAAGAATGGCCCCTGGACCTTTATAACACATAATAACTTTTATTTCAAGCACTTTGAACCCATAAAGTTAGTATATGGATGATCTTTAGGATATAATCAAACTTCGTTAGGTCCGATTTCGTTAAATGATAACCGAAAATACTAGTTTTGCCTCGTTGATGCTTTTAACCCTTTATTCACGAAAGTTAACGTATTTAATATCAAACGATATCGAAACCTTGTGAATTTTTCGTCACTTATTCTTGAAAGTATAATCACTCATTACAAAGCCCCGGATTCGTTAAAAGGTCACTCAGAGGTAGTAATTTAACATGTTGACACGTTTAACCCCCGTGTCTTGTAAACTTTCACTTTCTTTCACAAACGGCTTCGTACGTTTCACAATTTATTTGTTCAAGAGTACAAGCATCGTGTAGGGTTGTTTGAAAGGCATAGATTTCATATGTTGACATTTTGGACCCTTCAACACATATCTTTTCCTTGTTTGTCAACTTTAGTCACTCGAAATCATTTCATTACACGTTTAAAGTTTATGACACGTGTCGTTACTACATTGGACATGATTTTGCGAGGTGTTACATCCTCACCCCCTTAAAAGAAATCTCGACCTCAAGATTTACTGAAATAAATGAGGGTATTTCTGTTTCATCATGGATTCAACTTCCCACGTATATTCTGGGCCTCTGCGGGCATCCCATTTCACCTTTACAATTGGTACATTTTTTCTTCGAAGCTTCTTAACCTGCCGATCCTCGATCGACAAAGGTTTTTCAACGAACTTCAAGCTCTCGTCGATCTGCACGTCCTTATGGGACATTGCTAGCGATTCATCGGCTAGACATTTCTTTAAATTGCAGATGTGGAACACATTGTGTATTCCACTAAGTTCTTCAGGTAGATTTAGCTTGTAGGCTACAGTTCCGACACATTCGATGATCTCGAATGGTCCTATGTATCTTGAGCTCAGCTTGCCCTTTTTGCCAAAACGCATCACCCCTTTCCAGGGTGACACCTTGAGTAGCACTTTATCACATACCTCGAATTTCAGAGGTTTACGCCTCTTATCCGCGTAGCTTTTCTGCCTATCCCTGGCAGCTTTGAGACGATCACTTATTTGAACAATCTTATCCGTAGTCTCGAGGACTATTTCAGGTCCTGACAGTTGGGTTTCTCCATCTTCTGCCCAACAAACTGGCGTTCTACACTTCCTTCCACACAAAGCCTCGAAAGGAGCGGCTTGGATACTCGAATGATAACTATTATTGTATGAAAATTCAATCAAAGGAAGATGGTCATCCCAACTTCCTCCCAAGTCAATAACACAAGCCCTGAGCATATCCTCAAGCGTTTGAATCATACGCTCGCTTTGCCCATCCGTCTGAGGATGATAAGTAGTGCTAAAATTTAAACGAGTGCCTAGGTATTGCTGAAAGCTTTTCCAAAAATGAGATGTGTATCTAGTATCCCTATCAGAGATAATAGATACTGGCACTCCGTGGAGAGATACTATCTGATCCACGTACAGCTGAGCTAGCTTATCGGAGCTGTGCGTTTCTTTAATAGGCAAGAAATGAGCTGACTTGGTTAGGCTGTCGACTATAACCCATATCGTATCATTCCTGTGCTTCATCCTTGGTAACTTAGTAATGAAATCCATTACCATTTCCCACTTCCAAGTGGGAAATTCAGGCTGTTGTAGCAATCTTGACGGCTTTTGATGCTCGGCTTTAACCTGTGCGCATGTCAGGCATTTAGCCACATAAGTGGCTATGGATTTCTTTATACCTATCCACCAATAATTTGCCTTTAGATCCTGGTACATCTTATCACTGCCTGGATGGAGTGAATATTTTGAACTATGAGCTTCTTGGAGGATCACATCTCTACTTCCTCCATGGATTGGAACCCAGATTCGACCATTTAATCTAAGGATTCCATTCTTGCCATAAGACAATTGATCAGCAGTTACGCCTAACTTTTCATTCGGAAAGTTAGTTTCCAAAATAGCTTCCTTCTGAGCAGCTAACAGCCTTTCATTCAAGTTGTTCGTTAATTCGATGCTTTTGGCATTGATCCTAATAGGTTTGATTCTTTATTTCCTGCTTAGTGCGTCAGCAACAATATTTTCTTTGCCCGGATGGTAGCGAATTTCGCAATCATAATCGTTCAACGTCTCCATCCAACGACGTTGCCTCATGTTAAGATCTTTCTAGTTAAATAAATGTTGAAGGCTTTCATGGTCTGAATAGATTACACACTTGGTTCCATATAGATAATGCCTCCAAAGCTTTAGTGCAAATACAACGGCACCCAATTCCAAATCATGGGTGGTGCAGTTCTTTTCGTGCACTTTTAATTGTCGTGAAGCATAGGCAATAACCTTGCCTCTCTGCATAAGCACACAACCCATACCTGTGTACGATGCATCGCAATAAACAACAAACTCTTCTATCCCTTCTGGCAATGTCAACACAGGAGCATTGCTTAATTTCTGCTTGAGGATCTCAAAAGACTCTTGTTGCTTGGGACCCAGTCAAACTATACATTCTTGCGAGTTAGCGAAGTTAGAGGTGCAGCAATCCTAGAAAAGTTTTCAATGAAACGTCTGTAGTAACCAGCCAAACCTAAGAAGCTGCAAATCTCACTGGGCGTCTTAGGCGCTTGCCAATTCATAATCGCTTCAATCTTAGCGGGATCCACCTGGATACCATGCTCACTTACTACATGTCCAAGAAATTGGACTTCTCGGAGCCAGAATTCACATTTAGAGAACTTTGCATAAAGCTTCTCTCGTTACAAAAGTTCAAGAATACATCGGAGATGTTTTTCATGACCGGCTTGGCTCTTTGAATAAATAAGTATGTCATCAGTGAAGACAATGACAAACTTTTCTAGATACGGCTTGCAAACGCGATTCATGAGATCCATGAATGCTGCAGGTGCATTAGTGAGCCCGAAAGGCATCACTAGAAACTCGTAATGGCCATATCTCGTTCTAAATACAGTCTTGTGCACATCTTCGATTCTGACCTTCAACTGATGATAACCTGACCTCAAATCGATCTTTCAAAAGTAACTTACCCCTTGCAGTTGATCGAACAAATCGTCGATCCTGGGCAATGGATATTGATTCTTGATTGTAACTTTGTTCAGCTCACGATAATCAATGCATAGACGCATTGATCCATCCTTCTTCTTCACAAACAGAATAGGTGCTCCCCAAGGAGACCAGCTAGGTTGAATAAAACCCTTCTCCAACAAATCATCCAACTGGGTCCTTAATTCTTTCATTTCAATCGGTACCAACCGATAAGGTGCTCGTGCTATTGGGACGGCTCCTGGAATAATATCAATTCTTAATTCCACTTGCCTGTCAGGAGGTAAACCAGATAATTCTTCAGGAAAGACATCTAAATACTCAGAAATAACAGGAATGTCTTCAATCTTGGGCTTTGGCTCATCTATAGTCACCTGTGCCATGTAAATGGCACAACCTTTCTTCAAACACTTTGATGCCTTAAGCATAGATACTTGTTTAGGTAATCCATACTGCGTATCTCCCTGAATTGTAAGTGGCTCACCATAAGGGTTCTTAATGACAACTTGCTTCTTGTTACAGGAAATTTGGGCTTGGTTACGAGATAACCAATCCATGCCTATAAAATTATCGAATCCTGCCAATTTCAACGAAGCAAAGACAGCGGAAAAGAGTGATTCCTAATGGATATGAAACATCCATCTAAAATTGTTGAAGCAGTCTCTATGGTACCATCGGCCAATTCTACCTCATATTTTATATTTAGAGTTTTAACAGGCAGATTTATCAGTTTACAAAATTTATTGTCTACAAAAGACATATCTGCGCCAGAATCAAACAAAACTCTAGCATAAACATCATTGATGAGGAAAGTACCTATTATAACATTATCATTCTGTACCGCTTCCTGCACATTCATCTGGAAGACTCGAGCATTAGTCTTCTTGGCCTCTACAGGATTCTTTGGGTTTTCGGGCAGTTGGTCCTTATATGCCCCTTCTCATTGCAACCATAACAAGTTGCATTTTGCATGTTCTTGCAGTCCTAAGTTTTATGCTCCTTTGACTTGCAGATCCCACAAACTTTAGGCTTCGTCTGCGATTCAAGTCTGCATTTCCGAAAATGGTGTTTCTCGTAGGTTTTACACTTAGGTTTCTCACCTGTCTTCTGAGAGTCCTTCTTAAACCCAGAACTCTTTTTATGCTCAGAGTTGCCTTTCCTTTTCTTGTCAGAGCGACGTGAGTTCTCATCTTCTTGTTTCCTCTTTCCCTCTTTAGTAGTCTTAACAGACTTATTTCTAACCGCATCGAGTGTGAGAGATAAGGACAAATCTACCACCGACCTATAAGTGGTAGGCTTAGATGCTTTAACATTGCCTTTGTTTTCTGGAGCCAGGCCTCCCATGAAGCGTGCTATGCGCTTGGGTTCAGGTGTAACCAGATAAGGGACAAGCCTAGACATGGTGTTGAAACTTGTGACATAGGCTTGGCAATCCAAATTCTTCATGACCAGAGTCAAGAAGTCAGTTTCAATTTTCTCTACCTCATGCTGAGGACAAAAGTTTTCCTTGATCATTGCCACAAATTGTTCCCATGACAAATTATAAAGTGGGATCTTCCTTGTGGCTTGGATTTTATGACCTCCACCAAGCCAAAGTTTCCCCTTTAAACGACTGTGAAACAAACTTCACAATATCCTGTTCCGTGCAACCACTAATATCCACTACAGTATCCATCTCTCAAGCCATGTCATACAGTGAATGGCACCCTTTTCGCCTGTAAAGTCCCTTGGCTTGCAAGAGACAAAGTTTTTGTAAGAACAAGTCTTGACACGTGGCTCCTGATTAAGCACAATTTGCTTTGATGGGAGACTCTTCTGATTCGACGATTGACGAGAATTGTCCTTATTTGACTCATGTGTTTTAGAAGGGGGCTTACTATGAGACATAGGTTGAGTCTTTGTGCGAGTATTACTTGGTTCCTTAAACTGTCTGTCAATGGCTCTAGTGACAGCATTGTCTATCAATGCTTGTAGATCTGCACCAACTACATTTATTCTGGTGTTATCATTTCTCTCCCTTGGATGACTATTAACCTCTTCTGATTCAGACATGCTGAAGCTTGATTGCTATAAAACAATTGACAATAGTTTGTTTAGATGTCTGTTATGGAATCATCATTTTTGATGACTCATTAACCTTCGTAAATACAGACCGTATTGGTTAATTTGTTAATCATATTTATTTTAAATTTTTCATTATAATTTATCCCAGTTGTAAATCATTAAGGATATTAAAGTGGCACAAAGGCCTAGTCACAAGGACACTTTTAAGCCATGATCTTATATGATCGAGGCATTATGGTTTGAACATAGTTCATCACCTTTTCTTAACAGGGAGTCATAGACCACAACTGTCATTTGTCTTATGGGACAACAAATATGGCCCGTAGGCACTTCATCACTAATTGATGTTTGTAATATGATCATCACATTGATGATGTAAGCCATGACTTTCTAGATCAATGGGCTAAATAAGAAATTTGGAAGAACCCCATGTAAAGATGACTGGTGTGATTTTATCAAACCACTTTTGTCAGGAGTGCTAACATGTTTTCAGATGTTAACGAAGATTTGAATCTTAAAAAAGTTTTACCATCATAACCATGTCTAAAATGACATATGGGCTAGGTTATACCTTTAAGATTTTCTTTTAATAATTAATGGCAGATCAATTATAAATTGAAGTGATATTTTGATTTGCGATATAATGTATGTGTATATGTTTATGTTTAATGCCAAATAGAAATTTAAAAGGAAACATTCAATAAATTGTCTTAAGAAGTACAATAGTTTCCCTAAACAGGACTTTAAAGAAATAACATTGTCCACGCAGGGACTAAAATAAAGGAAGACAAGTCCACGCAATGACCAAATATATAGATGAAATGTCCACGCAGGGACTTAATTGAAAATGAAATTACAAAACAATAAATAAGGATTTCTAATAATCCCTCTTCTTCTTCCCCTTAATGAGGTTTGCTAAACCCTTTAGAAGGCCGCGACGACTTCTATGCTCTTCATCTACCCTTTGTTCCACCTCGTGCAACCTTTGAAGAATTTCTTGCTGCTGTCGTTGCTGGATTTGAGGTTGAGGTGGCTGTTGCTACTGTAGTTGAGGAGGTGGTGGGTATTGATACCCATATGCAGGGTACCCAGTTGGGTACGTAGGTGGAAAGGGACCAGGGTAGAGAGCATTGAAGTTTGCTGCTTCAATGTACGGGTCAACAGTAGGTGCATTGTTGTAGTTATAACCCGAATAAGCTTGCTGCTCAAACGGGTTGTACCCAGCTGCACCTGGGTAAGATGGAATTGGGTTTTCATAACCCATGGGTGGTGCTGGTGCTACTGGTGCAGAGTCGACTTCAGAAATTGCATTTGAAGGCCCACCCATTTGCGGGTCATCCTGGATAGGAGGGTAGTTGCTGTTGCTGGAGTGTTGGGGGTGCTGAAATGGAAACCCCCACGCACGGACATCCGTGCAGTTCTTCGTCGCCCCGATGGTTCGGGAGGCGGTGGCTGCTCTAGCGCTGGTGGTGGCGGTGGCGTGACCGCCTGAAAAATGTGGGTCCTCAGAAGGGACCTACTGGTGTGTTAGCGAGTTGCGGTGAGGGGGAGTATACTCCCACTTATACGTGCTCCATCTTTCGGCCCAGATTTTAGGGCCCCTGTAAGGCGAACCATGAAAAGATGATCCGCTAGAAGTCTCGATGGGATGCGTCGGCGTCCCAGATGGTGGCATCTCAGGATCTGGATCATCGTCCACATCCATGTTTTGGTACTCGGGGAAATGGTCAGCTGGTCCCAAAGGGTTTTGGCCCTCTGGTTCTTCGATTTGGTTCATCGGGTTGAACCGGCTTTGAAAATAGGGTGTTGGGTTCTGAAAGGAATGGTGTGAACCTGAACGCTGTAAAGGTATGTAAGAATGATTTGAATCATGAGGCTCTTCATCCTGATGCGGCCCGAATGAATGATGGTAAGATGGTGAGGAGCTGAGCGAGACAGCGCGTCTCGCGGGCTCCAGGTTGGTCCTCCAGTCTTCGTGTGGGCTGGAGCCGAGTGATGCGGATGGTGTGTGCCGGTGAGATGGCCAAGCTTCGTGATGTTCCTAGTTAATATGGGTGCTTTTCCTCGTCCCCCACGTCCTCTCACTCTTAGTGGCATGTTTGCTTGTAATCCTGTCAAAACAAGAGAAACAACAAAAAGATATAAACCAATTAAGATTAGGATAAATCCTAGGTCTTTTGCCTAGATTCGAAAGTCAAGGAATGTGCAACTATGCCATTGGGATTAAACACAAAAGGTTAGTGTTTAATTCCCTCAATGTTGGCTCTGATACCAACCTGTCACACCTTGATATTTCCACGTATTACCGGTGGCCCAGTGGGGAGTGTTGTGACGTAGTTGATATCATCATAGTCAATAATCACAGTGTAATGCACAGCGGAAGTCTTGGTAGAAAATAATAATACAAACCGAAATGAAAAGTATAATTAAATATTATACAAACGGATGTATGTGGATCCACAGGCGGATCGATGTCACACCCCGACCACGTAAAACAACAAAACGTGGTGGAAACGTCGGGGAGTGTTGTAACAGAATCATTGTTTCACAACCATGGATTAAATAACTTCGTTTTATTGAATTATTGAACTCATTGTTTTGTTACAAATCAAATGAATACAAATATTGTCTTTCAAGTTTTAAAGTCGCTAAGGCACGAGTCCATCCTATGTATAGCATGTATCAACAATCATCACATAGCAGCACCTGAAACATGTGTAAAAATAGGTACGTCAGCATAAAAATGCCTGTGAGATACATAGGTTTTATGGAAAATAAGATTCATGACTTGTAAGTTATAAAGAATGTTTTAACAAAAATAGTCATGAACTTTTAAAAAATGTTTTCTTTTATAAATCATATAACAAGGGATAATAAAACAGATGATATAAAAGAAAGATGCATAAATAAATAATTAAGTAAAATGAGTTTGTATAAAATATGTTTTGATAAAAAGGTTTGTAGTATACATGAAAATATACTTTGGTTTTAAGAAAGTCGAATAAGTAATATATCAAAATATATTTCGGTTCCAAAATGGTTAAACAGATAGTATATTAAATATACTTTAGTCGTCAAAATAATCGTTTTCAGTAGTATATCAAAAGTATACTTTGGTTTTATAAATAACATATTAAACTATCCTTTGGTTTTATAAATAACATATCAAACTATGTTTTAGTAATTAACAAAATATATGTTGCTTTGTACAATATCACACCTGAGAGCACATCAAACTTTACTTTTGGGAGTATAACAAAATATACAACAAAAATGCGATTTAAGAATTCAACCACACCTTAGTGTATCAAAATACACCTTTGAGACTATAGAAATACCACAAAGGCAATCCCTATTTGGATAGAATATCGGTTTCTGACATTCCATAACAACAGGAATGGGGTGTCAAATCCTATAGCGCTATATCATACTACCAATCGGTCTGGTGAACATAAAATAAGTACAATTCCAACAATTTATTTTATAATCTTTGAAAAATTAGTGTTTAAACCACAAATAATCATTCAGTTTGTCAAAAGATAAGTACTAACATGTATAATCAATTATACTTTGAAATCATGAAAATAACAGATAGGTACACATGTTTCACCCCAAAACATTGAAAACAGTAAAAGAGGGGACTATGTACTCACTTGAGGACGCTTAGAAGTCTTGAATAACAACCAAGCAAAGCTAGAGGGATCACGAAATCAAACGGCACTTAATATAGGTAACTAAGTAAATAAACCGGACCTAAATTGGAAGATCGGATAGAATGAGGTTTCGTAAACCAAATGAGTATATGGACTTATGTAATATGGTTTAACAAAGCCTACATACTAAATCGAAACCTAACCTAAGTGCTTACGACCCATTACGACCCGTTTAGGTAGCTTATGCTTCTTTAACGCGTCGTTCGCGTAAAACGCGTTCGGACCGTCTAACTAGTCCTATGACAAGTATTATATTCCTTAACAGGCCTAATAATGTTGCCTAATCAGTTTAGATGTAAAAATTTAGGTTACATATGCTTAAAATGAATTTATGCGTAAAAAGGGCATTTTGGTCATTTACCTAAGGCATATAAACTACCAATCATACAACTACGTAAACGAAGTGACCATAAGGTATAACCACGGAAGGTTATTCCCTATGCAACTATGGTCACAAAACATGTTTGGTCGAATCCTAATGATTGACCAAACGGGTCAGGTTCGAAAGTCTAAGCGGTTGTTATTTATATGTTTTATAAATAACATATCAAACTATGTTTTAGTAATTAACAAAATATATGTTGTTTTGTACAATATCACACCTGAGAGCATATCAAACTATACTTTTGGGAGTATAACAAAATATACAACAAAAATGCGATTTAAGAATTCAACCACACCTTAGTGTATCAAAATACACCTTTGAGACTATAGAAATACCACAAAGGCAATCCCTATTTGGATAAAATATCGGGTTCTGACATTCCATAACAACAGTAATGGGGTGTCAAATCCTATAGCGCTATACTGTAACATTTGAACTCGAAATCATTATGAACAGTTCAATTATCAATAAAACAATGTTATTTGACCCCAATGTTTGTTTGGTTGTGTTTTACATTTTTCATGTTTTGACTTTTGTTCAATTTCAAACTCTACATCACTTTCTGGAGAATTATACGCAAACTGGTGCGTAAACGTACTCAGTTTAATGCGACAAATACTTCGAAACATCAACATATACTCAACATACCTTAAATAACCTTACATAACTTAGAAATAAGTTTTGAAGGCCTTGGTATGGCAAAAACAAGTTAATTCGCTTACAGGGACTAAACTTGACAAACTGCGAAAGTATGCCAATTTGAACAGTAACAAACATTCCGGAAAATGCCCATAAGTTAAACATACCATAAATATCGTTTACATAGCTTAGAAATAGGCTAAACTTTTGGATCATTCAGGGACTAAGAGTGTCAAAAAGTGCACAAGTTTGCACTTTCGCGCATAACTTACGTTCTGAATACCTCCGGACATCCAAAAATTTATGTAAGCATCCTTATATTATGCCTTAGTGTTTGGCATGAGAAAAATCCATTCATCGCGTCATTTGGATCGTCTTTCGCGCTTATGCGCATTTCGTCGTAATTAAGCGAATATCGCGATCGTACGGCCAAAGGAACCGACATCCGGAATATTTTTGAGCATGTTTCATGTCCACAATGTATAAGCATTATTTTAGGGCCTTAAAGTTGGCTTTACGGGCCTTAGAAGTGTCAGAAATGGCTTAAAAATGCAACAGGGACCAAAACTGCCATTTCTGAAAGTTTGTGCAGATAAGACATGCCCAGGCGGCCCGCCTGAGTTTTGTCTGCATCCTGACGCGGGCCGCGTGGCCCCTGCAGATGCAGAAACTTGTTTTCTTGGCTGAACTTCGCCTTTCAAACACTCCAAAGGGCAATGTCCTTTCACAATCTGTAGAGTTAAGGTCATTATAAGCCACCACAACATCTTGACAAGTGTACGCATGAGATCGTGGCACGATATTCAAGAAACGATCCTAACGGCTTTGCTTTTCCTATAAATACCCCCCCCATTTGTGTTAAAACCCACAAAACTGATCTAAGAGCTCTAAGTTGATGCCATTGCTTCATACCTGAACTCCTGGATCAAGTTTAGCTTTCGGGGACCCTTCGTAAGTGTTCTTTCGTTCTTTTAATCGCTTTCTAGTGCTAAAGTCAAACTTTATTTGACTTTCTGCGTTGACCAGCCTATGGTCAACACAAAGTTCATTGGAACTTCATAACGTGAGCGTGATCACGATGGTTATAGTCCATGGCGACTATACCTACTGATTACCACGTCATCTAGGCTCAGTGACGAGTCGTAGTTTCGGCCAAAATGCGCATTCTTGCGTATTTTGTAACCAAACTACTCGTGAGCATCAAAGCTGTTTGTTTTGATGCCAAACCTGTTTTCTAAACTTAGTTAAGCATGTTCTAACATGCTTAGCTCGTCACTTTTAGTATAGTGCTTATATAGGGTCGTAAGGTAAGCGATCTAAACCATCGGTTATACTTTCGAACCCGACCCATTTGGTCGATCATTAGGATCCGACCAAACACATTAGGTGACCATAGCTATAACCTTCCGAGGTTATACCTTGTGGTCACGATGATAGGCGTTCCAAACGCGTTCTACGCGAACGACGCGTTAAGGTAGCATAAGCTACCTAAACGGGTCGTAATGGGTCGCAAGCACTTAGGTTAGGTTTCATTTTAGTATGTAGGCTTTGTTAAACCATATTTCACGAATCTCCATATTCGTTTGGTTTACGAACCCGCATACTATCCGATCCTTCCGATTTTGGTCCGGTATATTAATATAGCTACCTATTAGGTACCGGTTGATATTCCGTGATCTCTAGCATTGTTTGGTTATTATACAAGAACTTCAAAGCAATCTCAGGTGAGTACATTGAACCCCTCTTTTACTGTTTTCCAAACATTTTGGGGTGAAACACATGTGCCTACTTGTTACTTTCATGCTTTTCATGCTTTCACATCATATACTTGCTATGTTCATTAGTACATTTTATAGTACATGATTTCATTACATTCTATGCTATGTATGCCCATTGTGTGCGTACTTAGTACATTGTTTTACATTACATTTCATGCTATGTATGCCCATTGTGTACGTACTTAGTACATTGTTTTACATTACATTTCATGCTATGTATGCCCATTGTGTGCGTACTTAGTACATTGTTTCACATTACATTTCATGCTATGTATGCCCATTGTGTGCGTACTTAGTACATTGTTTCACATTACATTCTATGCTATTTATGCCCATTGTGCGCATACTTAGTACAATTGTTTACATCACATGCCTTCATTTTGGTATGACATTTGGTTTGTTTAACATGGAACAATACATTCATTAACATTAGCTACGCCATTCGTTAGTAGGTAGTGGTACCATAGGAATTGACAACTCCCGTTCCGGACATCCTAGGTTGGTTTGGATGAAAGGAATGACCGAATTCGATATACATAACTTAGATAAACCTTTAATTTGTTTAAGGGTTTATCGCCACCGTCTCAAGGCTTGGATGTATGCATTTTCACAATACCGCATAAATGTTTGTATCAGTATAGCATGCATTTGTTCCACAAAACATAACTTTGATTTAAACCATGTTTTACTTCAATACCTTGTTTTGTGCATTTTTACATATGGTTTAGTTGATACATCTCACTTACCATACAAGATATATTTTGGGTACACATTACATGATCTACATTAAACATAAACATTTTGACATTGATATACATACTTGGTGGTTTACATTGAACATAGACATTTCGATATGGTTTACACAATAACAATTGACAATTGGTTTATACATGAACAATTTACATGGTGGTTGGTTTGGGTAAATGGTTTGAGTAACGTGGCGTGTGTAATATGGTGCAAACATGGTGGATACGCCGCTGGTACTTCCTATATATAAATGCTTGTATAATATTACATATCGTAGCGTTATCTAAATCATTTCAGTATAAACATATTACATTTTATACAAATAACATATTCTTCACAAGACATTGTTTTACAAACAACTTATCTTATACATACTCATTTTACTAGGTTATTCATTTAACCTTACATTTTATTTATACATATCATCTGATCTTATCATTTTCACATGATTTACAAAACAAAACAATTTACAAGGTTCATGACTGACTGTTATTAAACGTTTTCTTTAAACTCAAGTCATGAATCCCATTTTCACAAAACCTATGTATCTCACAGGCATTTTTATGCTGACGTACCTACTTTCACATGTGTTTTCAGGAGCTGTTGCTTAGGATGATGAATGTGATACTAGGGCGGACCTGTGCCTTAGAGACATAAAACGAAGATAGACTTAGTTTGAATATGTTATAAACACTTTATTTCCTGTTTTGAAACAATGTAACACTCATGGTTGATAAATAAAATGTAACTTCAATTTCCATGGTTATGAAACAATTAATTATGTCCCAACACTCCCTGGCGTTTCCGCCGCGGTTGCATGTTATACGCGGCCGGGGTGTGACATATATCATACTAAAAATCGCTCTGGTGAACATAAAATAAGGAAAATTCCAACAATTTATTTTATAATCTTTGAAAAATTAGTGTTTAAACCATAAATAATCATTAAGTTTGTCAAAAGATAAGTACTAACATGTATAATCAATTATACTCTGAAATCATGAAAATAACAGATAGGTACACATGCTTCACCCCAAAACATTGAAAACAGTAAAAGAGGGGACTATGTACTCACTTGAGGACGCTTAGAAGTCTTGAATAACAACCAAGCAAAGCTAGAGGGATCACGGAATCAAACGACACCTAATATAGGTAACTAAGTAAATAAACCGGACCTAAATTGGAAGATCGGATAGAATGAGGTTTCGTAAACCAAATGAGTATAAGGACTTATGTAATATGGTTTAACAAAGCCTACATACTAAATCGAAACCTAACCTAAGTGCTTACGACCCATTACGACCCGTTTAGGTAGCTTACGCTACTTTAACGCGTCGTTCGCGTAAAACACGTTCGGACCGTCTAACTAGTCCTATGACAAGTATTATATGCCTTAACATGCCTAATAATGTTGCCTAATCATTTTAGATGTAAAAATTTAGGTTACATATGCTTAAAATGAATTTATGCGTAAAAAGGGCATTTTGGTCATTTACCTAAGGCATATAAACTACCTATCATACAACTACTTAAACGAAGTGACCATAAGGTATAACCACGGAAGGTTATTCCCTACGCAACTATGGTCACAAAACATGTTTGGTCGAATCCTAATGATTGACCGAATGGGTCGGGTTCGAAAGTCTAAGCGGTTGTTATTTATATGTTTTATAAATAACATATCAAACTATATTTTAGTAATTAACAAAATATATGTTGTTTTGTACAATATCACACCTGAGAGCATATCAAACTATACTTTTGGGAGTATAACAAAATCTACAATAAAAATGCGATTTAAGAATTCAACCACACCTTAGTGTATCAAAATACACCTTTGAGACTATAGAAATACCACAAAGGCAATCCCTATTTGGATAAAATATCGGTTTCTGACATTCCATAACAACAGTAATGGGGTGTCAAATCCTATAGCGCTATATCATACTAAAAATCGCTCTGGTAAACATAAAATAAGTACAATTCCAACAATTAATTTATAATCTTTGAAAAATTAGTGTTTAAACCATAAATAATCATTCAGTTTGTCAAAAGATAAGTACTAACATGTATAATCAATTATACTTTGAAATCATGAAAATAATAGATAAGTACACATGCTTCACCCCAAAACATTGAAAACAGTAAAAGAGGGGACTATGTACTCACTTGAGGATGCTTAGAAGTCTTGAATAACAACCAAGCAAAGCTAGAGGGATCACGGAATCAAACGGCACCTAATATAGGTAACTAACTAAATAATCCGGACCTAAATTGGAAGATCGGATATAATGAGGTTTTGTAAACCAAATGAGTATAAGGACTCATGTAATATGGTTTAACAAAGCCTACATACTAAATCGAAACCTAACCTAAGTGCTTACGACCCATTACGACCCGTTTAGGTAGCTTATGCTACTTTAACGCGTCGTTCGCGTAAAACACGTTCCGACCGTCTAACTAGTCCTATGACAAGTAATATATGCCTTAACATGCCTAATAATGTTGCCTAATCAGTTTAGATGTAAAAATTTAGGTTACATATGCTTAAAATGAATTTATACGTAAAAAGGGCATTTTGGTCATTTACCTAAGGCATATAAACTACCTATCATACAACTACGTAAACGAAGTGACCATAAGGTATAACCATGGAAGATTATTCCCTATGCAACTATGGTCACAAAACATGTTTGGTCGAATCCTAATGATTGACCAAACGGGTCGGGTTCGAAAGTCTAAGCGGTTGTTATTTATATGTTTTATAAATAACATATCAAACTATATTTTAGTAATTAACAAAATATATGTTGTTTTGTACAATATCACACCTGAGAGCATATCAAACTATACTTTTGGGAGTATAACAAAATATACAATAAAAATGCGATTTAAGAATTCAACCACACCTTAGTGTATAGAAATACACCTTTGAGACTATAGAAATACCACAAAGGCAATCCCTATTTGGATAAAATATCGGTTTCTGACATTCCATAACAACAGTAATGGGGTGTCAAATCCTATAGCGCTATATCATACTACCAATCGGTCTGGTGAACATATAATAAGTACAATTCCAACAATTTATTTTATAATCTTTGAAAAATTAGTGTTTAAACCATAAATAAACACTAAGTTTGTCAAAAGATAAGTACTAACATGTATAATCAATTATACTTTCAAATCATGAAAATAATAGATAAGTACACATGCTTCACCCCAAAACATTGAAAACAGTAAAAGAGGGGACTATGTACTCACTTGAGGATGCTTAGAAGTCTTGAATAACAACCAAGCAAAGCTAAAGGGATCACGGAATCAAACGGCACCTAATATAGGTAACTAACTAAATAAACCGGACCTAAATTGGAAGATCGGATTTAATAAGGTTTCGTAAACCAAATGAGTATAAGGACTCATGTAATATGGTTTAACAAAGCCTACATACTAAATCGAAACCTAACCTAAGTGCTTACGACCCATTACGACCTGTTTAGGTAGCTTATGCTACTTTAACGCGTCGTTCGCGTAAAACACGTTCGGACCATCTAACTAGTCCTATGACAAGTATTATATGCCTTAACGTGCCTAATAATGTTGCCTAATCAGTTTAGATGTAAAAATTTAGGTTACATATGCTTAAAATGAATTTATACGTAAAAAGGGCATTTTGGTCATTTACCTAAGGCATATAAACTACCTATCATACAACTACGTAAACGAAGTGACCATAAGGTATAACCATGGAAGATTATTCCCTATGCAACTATGGTCACAAAACATGTTTGGTCGAATCCTAATGATTGACCAAACGGGTCGGGTTCGAAAGTCTAAGCGGTTGTTATTTATATGTTTTATAAATAACATATCAAACTATATTTTAGTAATTAACAAAATATACGTTGTTTTGTACAATATCACACCTGAGAGCATATCAAACTATACTTTTGGGAGTATAACAAAATATACAATAGAAATGCGATTTAAGAATTCAACCACACCTTAGTGTATAGAAATACACCTTTGAGACTATAGAAATACCACAAAGGCAATCCCTATTTGGATAAAATATCGGTTTCTGACATTCCATAACAACAGTAATGGGGTGTCAAATCCTATAGCGCTATATCATACTACCAATCGGTCTGGTGAACATATAATAAGTACAATTCCAACAATTTATTTTATAATCTTTGAAAAATTAGTGTTTAAACCATAAATAATCATTCAGTTTGTCAAAAGATAAGTACTAACATGTATAATCAATTATACTTTGAAATCATGAAAATAATAGATAAGTACACATGCTTCACCCCAAAACATTGAAAACAGTAAAAGAGGGGACTATGTACTCACTTGAGGATGCTTAGAAGTCTTGAATAACAACCAAGCAAAGCTAGAGGGATCACGGAATCAAACGGCACCTAATATAGGTAACTAACTAAATAAACCGGACCTAAATTGGAAGATCGGATATAATGAGGTTTCGTAAACCAAATGAGTATAAGGACTCATGTAATATGGTTTAACAAAGCCTACATACTAAATCGAAACCTAACCTAAGTGCTTACGACCCATTATGACCCGTTTAGGTAGCTTATGCTACTTTAACGCGTCGTTCGCGTAAAACACGTTCGGACCGTCTAACTAGTCCTATGACAAGTATTATATGCCTTAACATGCCTAATAATGTTGCCTAATCAGTTTAGATGTAAAAATTTAGGTTACATATGCTTAAAATGAATTTATGCGTAAAAAGGGCATTTTGGTCATTTACCTAAGGCATATAAACTACCTATCATACAACTACGTAAACGAAGTGACCATAAGGTATAACCATGGAAGGTTATTCCCTATGCAACTATGGTCACAAAACATGTTTGGTCGAATCCTAATGATTAACCAAACGGGTCGGGTTCGAAAGTCTAAGCGGTTGTTATTTATATGTTTTATAAATAACATATCAAACTATGTTTTAGTAATTAACAAAATATATGTTGTTTTGTACAATATCACATCTGAGAGCATATCAAACTATACTTTTGGGAGTATACCAAAATATACAACAAAAATGTGATTTAAGAATTCAACCACACCTTAGTGTATCAAAATACACCTTTGAGACTATAGAAATACCACATAGGCAATCCCTATTTGGATAAAATATCGGTTTCTGACATTCCATAACAACAGGAATGGGGTGTCAAATCCTATAGTGCTATATCATACTACCAATCGGTCTGGTGAACATATAATAAGTACAATTCCAACAATTTATTTTATAATCTTTGAAAAATTAGTGTTTAAACCATAAATAATCATTCAGCTTGTCAAAAGATAAGTACTAACATGTATAATCAATTATACTTTGAAATCATGAAAATAACAGATAGGTACACATGCTTCACCCCAAAACATTGAAAACAGTAAAAGAGGGGACTATGTACTCACTTGAGGATGCTTAGATGTCACACCCCCAAAATCCACACGCGGAGTATCACCGCTTGGAGGCGTGACTGACCAGGATCAAGCCACCAATCATATAGAACAACGTATATAGTAAAAGTAAATGTTATTAAACCAAATCAATCCATATGAAAGGTGTTCAAAACATAAGTATAAGTTCAACGTTTAGCGGAAGCAAATGAGTAAAGCCCAATCATAAATCAGTATGTAATGTCATAATGTTCAATCAAAGCATTCACGATCCTTGTCCACAACGACCGCGCCTCCCTGTGCAAGCTCCATGTATATCTAACGACCTGCTAGGCATGTAACGTAGAGTCAACAACTAGGTGAGCGAGTTCACTGAAAGTAAGTTCGTAATAGTAAGTTCGTTTGTAACGTGTGGCTCTACTGGGCCGATAGTATGTTCTACTGGTGGGGGCTTCCCATGTTTGCATATACACTAGACTATTCGTAACCATATGTGTTCTTCATAACCCGAGAACAGTAGTACGTACAAGCTTTACGTAGGTTTTACGTAAGTATCCTTCACAACCGAGGACAGGGGTACGCGGGGGTTTACGTAGGTTTTACGTAAGTGTCCTTCCTGACTCCGGAAGACAGTAGCATGTGTGAGTTTACGTAGGTTTTACGTAAGTGTCCTTCCTGACTCCGGAAGACAGTAGTGTGTACTTGTTTACGTAGGTTTTACGTAAGTGTCCTGCTTAACCCGAGGACCATGGTAGATAGTCTAGTAACCGTGTAAGTACGAGAAATCATTCAATTCCATCATTCAACCCATTCCCAATCCCCGGGAATCCCATGCCTTGGTAAAGAGTGTGAACTCACCTTGGTTTGCTCGGTATGTCCTGTTTCACTATTCGTTTCAAATGAATCAACCAAACCCTAGCGTGATTATCAATATCAATCAGTTTCGTATGCACACAGATCACGTATTCTTATGCAAGTCACTTCAGTAATTCATGCGACGCACCAGTCCATAAACACACACACGCATAGCAGGTAACTGGTTCATGTATGCACTCACATTACAATTTCATATATCACAAGACATACAACAAACACTACTTAGTTTAATTCCATTAAGGCCATACGCTCGACATTTCAATTCAACTGTTCAGGCCCAACAAGTATTGTAGCCTACTGTGCGGCCCAACTAGACATGTTAACACGCAGCCCAACTAGCAGGCCGAGTTTATCCCGCGACCAAGTAATCTAGAGGTCCAATCAAAGTTACGCCATTAATCAATCTGTTACGTAACCCAAGGTTCCTATCATGTGCATATTCATTGTGATAATTCATTGTGTCAGGCCACTTAATAAGCTACATCAGGAAATTAGTGCAACCCGTCATAATTAATGCATCGCATGTGGACTGTTCTATCGGTTCAATTAGAATTTTCATAGGTTATGGTTGTCGGCCATTAAATCATCTTTTATTAACAAAAGGCTGTGAGTTGCATCAGGTTATCACAAAATTCGGACAATTATGCTTGTATATCAAAAAAATCGGACAACAACCCCTTTAATAAACTCGGACTCCATGCTGATGATACCAAACTTCGGACCTAATTAAGCATCAAAAGTCGGGCAAGGCCTTTACCCCTAAAACTCGGACCACACATGTGGTAATAAAATTCGGACTCTCATGATTCATCATAACTCGAACCAAGCACACTCTTAAAAACTCGGACCCCTATACATATTAATAAAAGTCGGACCTACTGTTCCACATAACAAAGTCGGACCAACCCATTATCATAAGTTCGGACCCTTATAGGTATTGTAAAAGTCGGATCTTTCAAGTTACCTAAAAGTCGGACTACACACATCACATAAAAGTCGGACCATACTTGATTTAATAAAAGTTCGGACCATTGCCTTAATGAAATTCAGACCTCATGTGTTTACAAAGTTCAGACCATATGCATGCTTGTTAAATTCAGACTATGTTTCAGTCACAAAACTCAGACACTTAACTCCGAGTTACAACATACGTGATTTCCCAAAACAAGTTTACAGAATCAATGGAAAAGTTACGTTCTTCGATCCAGAAACCCTAATTTCATACATTCGCAGTGTAGTAATCACATTAACAATCAACAGTTCTAACATATTATGCATCTTAATCATCAGGCAAATGATTACACAACAATCATAACCATTTCACAATAATCAGAATCAATCAATAAACACAAAACTATTATGTGAAGAACTAGGGTTTACATGAATCACATAATCAAGAATTAATAACAACAAACAATCATTAAACAATTACGTTGGATTGATTCTAGATAAAGAGAGGAATCAAGAGTGATGATTGAGAGCTTGAGCCAAGAAGATGATTGTAGAGAGAATTGTAGAGAAATGTTGAAGTACGTATGATGATTGTGAGGATGATTAGTGAAGAAGATTAGGGTTAAGAGTTGTTAAGGTTTCACAATCTACTCTACTCACCCCTAAATATCATCTTTTACATAAAGTACACCCATCACAACATAATTTACAGTTTCACCACCAAGTTCATGCATTTGCAAAATCTTTCATACGTAACACATAACCATGCACAATTACAATACACCTTATCGAACCAAAACATATACAGTTACAAAGCAAACCAATTGTGCAAGTAAACAACTAAACAAACAGTGAACGTGCAATAAATGCGAAAGTGGAATCTTGGAAACTCGAGTTGTCACATTATCCCCAACTTGAAAGAAATTTCGTCCCGAAATTTAGCATGCGGTTACTGAGGAAGCTAGGTAAGTTGCATCGTTTACTGGTTTTCCTGGGGTGTCACATCATCCCCCCGTTAATTTGGAATTTCGTCTCGAAATTCAGTAGTAGCTTCAGCCTCAGTAGTAGTTGCATTGTTCTGGAATAACTGGGGATACTTGAGTTCTATTTGGTCTTCTCGTTCCCAGGTATACTCTAGGCCACGACGGGAGTTCCAACGAACTCGTACAAGAGGTATTCTAGTGTTCTTGAGGACCTTAACATCCCGGTTCGTGAATTTCAACTGGTTCCTTGACGAACTGCAACCGCTCGTCGATAGTGAGTTCCTTCAAAGGAACTATGAGGGTCTCATCTGACAGGCACTTCTTCAGATTCGACACGTGGAAAACATTGTGAACTGCACCGAGTTCAGCTGGTAGGTTCAGTTTGTAGGCCACTTTGCCTATTTTCTCGATGATTTCGAACGGTCCAACATACCGTGGGTTGAGCTTGCCCCGTTTACCAAACCGAACCACACCCATCCAGGGTGAGACTTTGAGTAGCACTTGATCCCCAACTTGGAACTCGAGCGGTTTCCTGCGCTTATCAGCGTAACTTTTCTGACGGTCACGAGCTACCGCCATGTGTTGTCGTATCTGTGCAATTCGTTCAGTAGCATCAACTACAAGTTCTGGACCGGTGATTTGACTATCCCCCACCTCTGCCCAACAGAGAGGTGACCGGCATTTACATCCGTACAATGCCTCGAATGGAGCGGCCTGAATGCTGGTGTGGTAACTGTTATTGTACGAAAACTCCACTAACGGGAGATGCTTTTCCCAGCTGTTGCCAAAATCGATAACACACGCTCGAAGCATGTCTTCTAAGATTTGAATCGTGCACTCAGACTGCCCATCCGTCTGAGGGTGATAAGCTGTGCTCATGTCTAATCGAGAACCAAAAGATTTGTGCATCGCTTGCCATTGTTCTGAAGTGAATCGTGCATCCCGATCCGAAATAATAGAGGTTGGCACTTCGTGCCTTGAAACAACTTCCTTAAGATGTATGTCTGCGAGAGTGGAGAACTTATCCGTTTCCTTCATAGCCAAGAAATGAGCAGACTTTGTGTGTCGATCTACGATCACCCAAATAGTATCATTCCCACGCTGGGATCTAGGTAGGCCAGTAACAAAATCCATGGAAATTTCCTCCCATTTCCACTGCAGTATCTTGGGTTGCTGAAGTAGGCCTGGCGGTTTCTCATATTCCACTTTGACCCTTGCACAGGTCAAACATTCGTTGACGTAGGTTGCAATGAGAGCTTTCATGCTTGGCCACCAATACGTAGTTCTGAGATCGTAATACATCTTATCCGAACCTGGATGTACCGAGTAGCGAGACTTGTGTGCTTCATCCATCACAAGTTCTCGTAAACCGCCATACAGTGGGACCCAAATACGCCCCGTTACATAGTAGGCGCCGTCTTCCTTTTGTTCTAATCGCTGCCTTGAACCGCGTAAGGCTTCAGCCTTGACATTTTCTGGTTTCTATGCTTCTACCTGAGGATCTCGTATTTGAGCAGGAAGATTAGACTGAATAGTACGCTGCAAGGCTCGTACCCGCCTATGTGTAGTATCTTTTCGACTGAGGGCATCAGCCACAACATTGGCTTTGCCTGGATGGTTCTTGATGGCGCATTCATAATCGTTAAGTAGTTCGACCCATCGTCTTTGACGCATGTTCAATTCCTTCTGCTTGAAGATATGCTCGAGACTCCTGTGATCGGTGTAGATAGTGCACTTGGTACCGTACAGGTAGTGTCGCCATATCTTAAGTGCGAAAACAACAGCTCCCAGCTCTAAATCGTGCGTCGTGTAATTCCGTTCGTGAACTTTAAGTTGACGCGAAGCATAAGCAATAACTTTTTCCCGCTGCATCAATACACAACCAAGCCCCTGTATCAATGCGTCACAATAGACCACACAATCGTCCGTGCCCTCTGGTAATGAGAAAATAGGTGCGCTGCAGAGCCTATCCTTTAAGTGCTGAAAAGCGGTTTCCTGGGAATTACCCCAACGGTAGGTGACACCCTTCTGTGTCAGTAGAGTAAGCGGTTGTGCAATCTTTGAGAAGTCTTTGATGAATCGTCTGTAGTAACCCGCCAAACCCAAGAATTGGCGTATTTCCGTTGGTGTACGTGGTGCAGGCCAGCTCCTGATCGAGTCTACCTTGGATGGATCAACATGAATCCCATCCTTGTTTACCACGTGGCCTAGAAAGTGGACTTCACGAAGCCAGAAGTCGCATTTTGAAAACTTGGCGTGCAGTTGTTCCTTTCGAAGAAGTTCCAAGATAAGACGCAGGTGCTGCTCAAGATCCTCCTGACTCTTGGAGTACATCAGGATGTCGTCGATGAAAACAATCACAAACTTATCTAAATAAGGCTTGCACACTCTGTTCATAAGATCCATGGAGACTGCCGGTGCGTTCGTTAACTCGAACGACATGACTAGAACTCGTAGTGGCCGTAGCGAGTTCTGAATGCTGTCTTAGAGACGTCCTCATCCCGGACTCTCAGCTGATGGTATCCTGACCCCAGATCAATCTTGGAGTAGTAGCTCGACCCTTGCAACTGGTCGAATAAATCATCAATACGCGGCAGAGGGTAGCGGTTCTTCACTGTCACCTTGTTGAGTTCGCGGTAATCTATGCACATCCTGAAGATACCGTCCTTCTTTTTCATGAATAACACCGGAGCTCCCCAAGGCGAAGAGCTAGGACAAATTAAGCCCTTATCCAAGAGCTCTTGTAGTTGCTTTGATAGTTCTTCCAATTCTGACGGAGCTAAGCGATACGGTGCGCGAGCTATAGGTGCTGTCCAGAACTATAGGAATGAGGTCGATAGAGAATGTCTGACTAGCGAGGATAAGATTACAACCCTGAACTATGTGTGGCCTCTAGACTTTTACCATTAGCTAACACTACGACATGTTTGGTGTTCAAGGGAGTTGGTGCACGTTTTAACATTTGATTAACTTTCAAGGACATATAATTGGTATCCACACCCGAGTCAAACAAGACAGTAACATAAAAGTAGTCAAGAAGAAATTTACCCATTGTTACGTTAGGATCGTTCCTTGCGTCGCCCTGACCAATCACGTACATGCGGCCTCGGCGTCATTGTTTCCATTGTTTCCCCCAACGCTATCCCCCTTGTCGTCCCTGTTTCCATGGTCATGGTTCTGAGTCTGGTCCTGGTTTATTTGTGGACAATGTCTCTTGTAGTGATCTTTAGCATCACACTGAAAACATCCTTTAAAACTCTTTTGTTGCTGCTGATTCTGTCGAGACTGAGGCGGCCGTTGCTGTTCTTGAGTTATAGGACGTGAGCTTCGACAATCCTTAGCTTCATGACCTATCTTGAGACACCTCTGACAACGACCGTTGTTGCACTGACCGCTGTGGTGCCTATTGCATCTGTTACACTTTGGATGATTTCCTCGATATCCACTCTGCCCATGACTACCAGAAAACTGCTGACTGGGACTCTGGTAGTCATCTGCCTTTTGCTGCTGCGCCAGAGGCTGAACCGGAATTAATCCTTTGCTCAGGTTTCCATCCCACTTGCGTTTGTTGTCACTAGAAGCACATGTAGTAGCAGCTTTAACACGTTTTGGTAGTTTGTTTTGTTCTACCGCCTGGTCTGTGAGACGATGAGCAAGCCGAGTGACTTGCTGGATAGTGCCAAGATTAGCTGCGGCTACATGACTCTGAATTTCGGGCACCAGACCCTTGAGATACAGCTTGATGCGTTTGGTGGGAGGGTCTATCATAGTGGGACAAAATGTGGCTAATTCATTTGATCTCTTCGTATAAGCCTCAATTTCAGACCCTGCCATCTGTAAGTTGAGGAACTCCACCTCTAGTTTGTGGATGTCTTCCTGACTGCAAAACTCTTCCTTAACTAGGTCCTTGAACTCGTTCCAGGGGGTGGCATTAGTAGCTACCAGCCCTAACATTTGAACCTGTGCTTCCCACCAGGTTAATGCAGCACCTTCGAGTGTTCCAGTAGCAAACTTTACCCTACGAGACTCAGGGCAATCACACACCTCAAAGTCGGTTTCGAGCCTCTCGAACCAATGGAGGAGTCCAACCGCTCCTTCAGTGCCACTAAACGTGCTAGGACGACAGTCCATGAAGTTCTTAAAGGTACAAACAGGTTGCTGAGCGGGTTGACCTCCTTCTTGTATGGCTGCAAGTGCCGCAGCAATTCGTTCGTTAATGAGAGCCGTCAACTGGGCTTGAGTCAGGTTAACACGTTCGACCATTGATCTTCACATCAAAGGCAACATAAGTGAGAAAGGTTCGCGAATAGTGCGATGACAGAAGAGTGTAGGCACACAAGTGTTCTCAGCAATAACAAATAGTGAGCAATGTAATCTAAGCATACCACGAGCAAAGTTCTATGTAATTCTAGCAGGTAGGCAATAAACATAAACCTTATTACCTAGGGTGTCGAGTCTTGCACGTGGAGCGAGGCGTCGTTGTGGATCGTTGAGCACTGTACTGGTTATAGTCTGGTTTTAATAAAAACGTTTTTCCCCATATTAAAACCAAGTTCTCTATAACCAATGGCTCTGATACCAATATGTCACACCCCCAAAATCCACACGCGGAGTATCACCGCTTGGAGGCGTGACTGACCAGGATCAAGCCACCAATCATATAGAACAACGTATATAGTAAAAGTAAATGTTATTAAACCAAATCAATCCATATGAAAGGTGTTCAAAACATAAGTATAAGTTCAACATTTAGCGGAAACAAATGAGTAAAAGCCCAATCATAAATAAGTATGTAATATCATAATGTTCAATCAAAGCATTCACGATCCTTGTCCACAACGACCGCGCCTCCCTGTGCAAGCTCCATGTATATCTAACGACCTGCAAGGCATGTAACAAAGAGTCAACAACTAGTTGAGCGAGTTTACAGAAAGTAAGTTCGTAATAGTAAGTTCATTTGTAACGTGTGGCTCTACTGGGCCGATAGTATGTTCTACTGGTGGGGGCTTCCCATGTTTGCATATACACTAGACTATTCGTAACCATATGTGTTCTTCATAACCCGAGAACAGTAGTACGTACAAGCTTTACGTAGGTTTTACATAAGTATCCTTCACAACCGAGGACAGGGGTACGCGGGGGTTTACGTAGGTTTTACGTAAGTGTCCTTCCTGACTCTGGAAGACAGTAGTGTGTACTTGTTTACGTAGGTTTTACGTAAGTGTCCTGCTTAACCCGAGGACCATGGTAGATAGTCTAGTAACCGTGTAGGTACGAGAAATCATTCAATTCCATCATTCAACCCATCCCCAATCCCCGGGAATCCCATGCCTTGGTAAAGAGTGTGAACTCACCTTGGTTTGCTCGGTATGTCCTGTTTCACTATTCATTTCAAATGAATCAACCAAACCCTAGCGTGATTATCAATATCAATCAGTTTCGTATGCACACAGATCACGTATTGTTATGCAAGTCACTTTAGTAATTCATGCGACGCACCAGTCCATAAACACACACACGCATAGCAGGTAACTGGTTCATGTATGCACTCACATTACAGTTTCATATATCACAAGACATACAACAAACACTACTTAGTTTAATTCCATTAAGGCCATACACTCGACATTTCAATTCAACTGTTCAGGCCCAACAAGTATTGTAGCCTACTGTGCGGCCCAACTAGACATGTTAACACGCAGCCCAACTAGCAGGCCGAGTTTATCCCACGACCAAGTAATCTCGAGGTCCAATCAAAGTTACGCCATTAATCAATCTGTTACGTAACCCAAGGTTCCTATCATGTGCATATTCATTGTGATAATTCATTGTGTCAGGCCACTTAATGAGCTACATCAGGAAATTAGTGCAACCCGTCATAATTAATGCATCGCATGTGGACTGTTCTATCGGTTCAATTAGAATTTTCATAGGTTATGGTTGTCGGCCATTAAATCATATTTTATTAACAAAAGGCTGTGAGTTGCATCAGGTTATCACAAAATTCGGACAATTATGCTTGTATATCAAAAAAATCGGACAACAACCCCTTTAATAAACTCGGACTCCATGCTGATGATACCAAACTTCGGACCTAATTAAGCATCAAAAGTCGGACAAGGCCTTTACCCCTAAAACTCGGACCACACACGTGGTAATAAAATTCGGACTCTCATGATTCATCATAACTCGGACCAAGCACACTCTTAAAAACTCGGACCCCTATACATATTAATAAAAGTCGGACCTACTATTCCACATAATAAAGTCGGACCAACCCATTATCATAAGTTCGGACCCTTATAGGTATTGTAAAAGTCGGATCTTTCAAGTTACCTAAAAGTCGGACTACACACATCACATAAAAGTCGGACCATACTTGATTTAATAAAAGTTCGGACCATTGCCTTAATGAAATTCGGACCTCATGTGTTTACAAAGTTCGGACCATATGCATGCTTGTTAAATTCAGACTATGTTTCAGTCACAAAACTCAGACACTTAACTCTGAGTTACAACATACGTGATTTCCCAAAACAAGTTTACAGAATCAATGGAACAGTTACGTTCTTCGATCCAGAAACCCTAATTTCAAACATTCGCAGTGCAGTAATCACATTAACAATCAACAGTTCTAACATATTATGCATCTTAATCATCAGGCAAATGATTACACAACAATCATAACCATTTCACAATAATCAGAATCAATCAATAAACACAGAACTATTATGTGAAGAACTAGGGTTTACATGAATCACATAATCAAGAATTAATAACAACAAACAATCATTAAACAATTACCTTGGATTGATTCTAGATAAAGAGAGGAATCAAGAGTGATGATTGAGAGCTTGAGCCAAGAAGATGATTGTAGAGAGAATTGTAGAGAAATGTTGAAGTACGTATGATGATTGTGAGGATGATTAGTGAAGAAGATTAGGGTTAAGAGCTGTTAAGGTTTCACAATCTACTCTACTCACCCCTAAATATCATCTTTTACATAAAGTACACCCATCACAACATAATTTACAGTTTCACCACCAAGTTCATGCATTTGCCAAATCTTTCATACGTAACACATAACCATGCACAATTACAATACACCTTATCGAACCAAAACATATACAGTTACAAAGCAAACCAATTGTGCAAGTAAACAACTAAACAAACAGTGAACGTGCAATAAATGCGAAAGTGGAATCTTGGAAACTCGAGTTGTCACATTAGAAGTCTTGAATAACAACCAAGCAAAGCTAGAGGGATCACGGAATCAAACGGCACCTAATATAGGCAACTAAGTAAATAAACCGGACCTAAATTGGAAGATCAGATAGAATGAGGTTTCGTAAACCAAATGAGTATAAGGACTCATGTAATATGGTTTAACAATGCCTACATACTAAATCGAAACCTAACCTAAGTGCTTACGACCCATTACGACCCGTTTAGGTAGCTTATGCTACTTTAACGCGTCGTTCGCGTAAAACACGTTCGGACCGTTTAACTAGTCCTATGACAAGTATTATATGCCTTAACATGCCTAATAATGTTGCCTAATCAGTTTAGATGTAAAAATTTAGGTTACATATGCTTAAAATGAATTTATGCGTAAAAAGGGCATTTTGGTCATTTATCTACGGCATATAAACTACGTATCATACAATACGTAAACGAAGTGACCATAAGGTATAACCTCGGAAGGTTATTCCTTATGCAACTATAGTTACAAAACATGTTTGGTCGAATCCTAATGATTGACCAAACGGGTCGGGTTCGAAAGTCTAAGCGGTTGTTCAGACCAAACGGGTCGGGTTCCCTATGCAACTATGGTCACAAAACATGTTTGGTCGAATCCTATACAAGCACTAAATAAAAAAGTGACAAGCTAAACATGTTAAAACATGTTTCATTAAGTTAGAAAACAGGTTTTGACATTAAAACAAAGTGTTTTGATACCCAAGAGTAGTTTGGTTACAAAATACGCATGAATACGCATTTTGGCCGAAATTACGACTCGTCACTACGCCTAGTTAACGTGGTAATCAGTAGGTATAGTCACACGGGACTATAACCATCGTGATTACGGTCACATTGCAAAGTTTAAACGAACTTTGTGTTGACCATAACCTGGTCAAAGCAGAAAGTCAAACACTGTTTGACTTTCGTGCTTAAAACGCATAAAACAACGAAAGAATGCTTACAAAGGGTCCAAGCTAGGAAGTTTGATCCAAGTTTGCTCAGGTATGAAGTGTTTAAACATCAACTTAGAGAAAAATGAATCAAGGTGTGAGGAAAATGGAATGAGAGCTTGGGTATATATAGATTTCGGAGAACCGTTCGGATCGTTTCTCGCATTTCGTGCTTCGATCTTGGCCCTCCACTTGGGCACATGGTTTTCAAAACCATGGGAATACTTAAAACCATCAAATTCCAGCCCATAGAGAGCAAAACCTTGGGTTAAAACCATTAAAACCTCAAAAATGGACCAAGTTCAATGTATCTTCCAGAAATTTCAAAAATGGTCTCTGCACTTGTAAAACTTGATTTTTTAGCACTTTTAAGCCCCGTTAACTGCATTTCAAGGCTCTAAAATGAAGTTAAATTATAGGGAACCTGAAATGTGCTCAAAAATATCTCGGATGTCGGTTCGTTTGGTTGTACGGTTGTGTTGTTCGGTTAATTACAACGGAAATCGTAACAAACGCAAAAACGATCCAAGTTACGCGACGAATGGAATTTTATCATGCCAATCATTAAAATAAAATATTTTAATGATTACATACATTTTTGGATGTCCGGATATATTCAGAACGTAAGATATGCACTTTTTGACGCTTTTTAGTCCCTATTGATCAATAAAGTTTATTTTAGCATACCGTACCCCTCAAAGCCTATTTCTAAGCTATGTAAAGGATATTTAGGGTATGTTTAACTTATGATAAAGTTTCGGAATGTTGGCTACTATGCAAATCGGCATACTTTCGCAGTTTGACACAAATAGTCCCTGCGATCGAATAAACTTGATTTCAACACACCAAACCATCCAAAACTTATTTCTAATTTATGTAAAGGTTATTTAAGGTATGTTAAGCCTATGTCACTGTTCCGGAGTGTTTTTTGAATTAAACTGGTTATATTTACGTATCAGTTCGCGTATACCCTTCCAGAAAGCGATTTAAAGCTCGAAATCGAACAAGAATTGATTTGTGCAAATGATGCACATTATACTATTATACAATTACCAACCAAATTCCCACAAGCTATTCAACCGTTGCGTAAACATAACTAAACCGTCAGATCACGTCGTCCTGCCCCTTCTACTATTTAAATAACACCGCCCCATCTGTTATTTAAAAAATGTTATTCAATGCAGTAAGTGTTATTTAATGTATTAAGTAAATCTAAATATACCAAGTTCGTTTTTTTATCATTACAAACCGCTTCCACCGATTTTGGCCGCATTCTTTCATATATTCAAATCCCTTTCGTACGCAAAGCAAACCCAAACTACCAATGATTGACATCAAACGTAATTGTTTAATTCTGTTTAATCGCTTCATTAATCATAGGTTTTTCGTATGATTTTAGTTTTTTTCTGTTTAGAATCGTGATTTCCATGTTCATCGCTATTTTCTTTATTGAACCGACATACTTTACAATCGATTCAATCATTTGTCTTTCCATGAGTATCATTTATTTTTTCACGAATACCATGCTTATCATTATTTATTTTGAAATCAAACCCAAACTACCAATGATTGACATTAAACATAATTGTTTAATTCTGTTCAATCGCTTCATTAATCATTGGTTTTTTGTATGATTTTAGTTTTTTTCTGTTTAGAATCGTGATTTCCATGTTCATCGCTATTTTCTTTATTGAACCGACATACTTTACAATCGATTCAATCATTTGTCTTTCCATGAGTATCGTTTATTTTTTCACGAATACCATGCTTATCGTTATTTTATTTTGAATCTGCATATACCATGCTTATGTTCATCGCTATTTTCTTTATTGAACCGGGATATTGGATTATCATTTTCAAAGCGTTAACTTTTAAATTTTGTTCGATCGGTTCACACATATGCCTTTTCTATATGTAATTATTTATCCTACTTGAATTGCGACATCAAGATTCGTTTATCATGAGCGACATCAAGATTCGTATATCAGGACTTGGTCTTTTATTCGTCTATGCAATTTAGCGATCGACTACAAATACAATTTCACAATCGTGTACGCTTTGTGATTCCGTCTTTAAGATCGATAGAAATATTGCATGCAATTATCAATACATATGACACTTAGATGCATATGGTCTTACATGTGATGTTTTTTACTCGGTTTAATTTATGAAAGATGACATAAATGGATGTTAATTATGATTTTAATTATTAAAACATCATAAGTTTGAACCACAAGATAGAAACAAAGATGAATATTGATTATAAGGGATTAGTATGTTCGTTATGTAAGAACATGAGTTTAATTGTTCTATATTAAGATTGCTTGAAATATTTGTTGCTCATTAAATTTAAGACATCCAATTTGATTTATGGGATTATGTGCAATTACAAGAACTAATGATTCCCTACATATTGATGTTTGTTCATGTGGCACACAAATGGATTATATGTACCTGTAGTGGGCTATCATCAAATATTGCATGATTTTTTTTTCTTGAATGTGAAAGGAACTTCTTTTTTTTTATTATGGATTAGTATGTTCTTATATGATAAGTAGCCAAACACATATTATAGAGGGATTGAAACTATTTGATTTCTAGATTGGATATGTGATAAATGTTCTATATTGTATAACAATATATTGGATTTGATTGATGCAGTTTTTGAACAAATTGATCTCTCATATAAATGGAGATGAATGAACCAGGTTGATTGATCAATTTTCGATACTTTTCAATAGAAAACTAAAGAACATAGTATCGCAAGGATTATGTGACGGGATGAATTGGAACTAAAATCAAAATCATGTGATTTAATCAAAACACATCAGAATAAAATTTGAAAAACCAATCATTCGAAATCCAAAGTTTTGTTGGAATAAAAAAATATATGTTGTATTTCATTATTTTGGTAACGAGGCGGCACAGTTTTATCAAAACAAAACAATATATAAGGAAAAATTAAACTTTATTTTTTTTATCGTTTTCAATTTATTTTCCAATTTTTTATTGCAGGTTCTATATACGTTGAATTTTATGGAATTTGATTATTTTTATTAGTATTTTAAAATCACAAAAGCATTTAATTCTGATTTTTCTACACATATACACACCTTGGTTTTTCCGAATAGGACAAAATATTTTAAAAACTTATTTTGTTTAAGTTTTTTAAAATTTAGACATACTTATAGAATTTTAAAAATAACTTTACAACATTTTCAAAATTAAAGTTATAAACAAATACATGTGTGACAAGTTCGACTTATGTGGCGATTTAGACATGTATGGCAAACATGCAATACAATCATCAAATCGCCATCATCCCCGCCGCAATGCGCGGGGTGGCATTAACTCGTATTTATACAAATCCCAAGTATGAAATACAATATTTCATTGGTTTGGTATCTGTTTGATGGTTGAAGTGACACAAGTGTCACAGTCTCCCCTACTTTAGGAAATTTCGTCCCGAAATTTAATTTTAGAGGAAACTTGTGAAGACAACTGTGATTGTTTCGCTTTCGAATGAATCTCTCGAACCCTAAGTAAACTCTAGGTCATGTTTGGATTCTTAGTGAAATTGTCAACTGTCAAAGTGAAGTCCTTGTAGTAACAAAACATGGAGTTTCGAACTACGGACTGAGGAACGTTTCTTATGAAGACTATCATAGGAAACTTGTGTGTGCTCGAAATCGGAGTCGGAGAGTGTAAGATAAGATAACATTGGTCAAGGTCCAAGACTTTTAGTAACTTAAATAACGCTACGTTCGCAATGTAATAAGGAACACTTATATATAGGAAGTACCAGCGGCGTATCCACCATGCCCTTTTTTACATTGTTCCCGTTTCGTTATTCTCATCACTATAGGTCTTAACACATGACAAAACTTGCTGTGGTTTCTGTGCACTGAATTCCATAATTATGTATGCATCCATAATTACGCAATTCTTTGCACAGTCCGCACAGTTCATTTCATTATGTGTAGGGGAAAAATTAATTGAATAAACATGAAGTGACTTGACTAGACCACCAAAGGATCTTTTTAACTAGATCAATGAATGATCTTTTTAACTAGATCAACACATGATCTCCTTAACTTGACCGTCGTACGATCTCCTTAAATAGACCGCTTAAGGGATCTTTTCAGCTATATCATCACATGATATTCCTATCCAGATTTTTGATTCAATCTGTTAAACTAGACCACTCAAGGGGTCCAATTATAGAATAGTTCTTCATAATTCAAGGGACTTAACTGTAACATAGAAGCGCATTTAGGATTTAAGGTAGTACCTTTGGATATCCTACTTTGAATCCCTCAAATGGAGATATGGAAGATTCTACGAGGATTTGGATAATGAATATTCGGATCACACAAAAACAAAAAACATGTAAGAAAACACATAAGCACATAAACAATTAAACACATAATTGGTTAACTTGATCTTCATTTTGTTAATTTTCTTGTTAATTGAGCACACGAGTATTGAAAGCACACCAGGAATCCAATCCGTGAATTATGTTTGGCACTTTAAACATTTTCAAGAATCTAACTATAAAAATAGGAAGATCTTAAAAAGAAAATTCGATTTCGATTATAAGGAATCGTAATGTTTGAATTAAGGCATACAAGGAATCCAATGAAAGACTCTGATTTGAACGATAATCATCCATAAGGATCTAATTGTGAAGATAAGAAGATCCTATATGGATTTTGGAATTTGTGTAACGAGTGGTGTTTCAAAACCTTGCACTAATCGTGCTTAAGTCGATACACAAGGTAGAAAGTTCATGTGGTTGAGGTACTAGATATGCCAAGGCGACATATGAAGTAGAATTTGGAGGTTGAGCAGCGGCAGGATTTGCAACAGCTGCTTTGGACAGCAAAGCGGCACATGTTAACCAAATGTCCCCATCGTCCATCGTGGGTACATTTGAAACAGGGTATCTGATTCGGATGATGACGGTGGCATTGATTGCACCAAGGAGCAGTTCCCTTGTACGGCTTCATCTCTGAGGCGAGTCATGGTGATAGCTAAATCAACGGTCCTCTGGAGTATGAGGCCTATTTGTTGGGCAATTGTAGCACCTAGTTTGGACATTGTTGTTGCGATGAAGAGGTATCATGAAGATAATGAAAGATATGGGAGGAAACAAGTGAAATGATATCGGATAATCAAAACAGAATGACAATGCATAGAAATTGCGATCATTTGTTTGTTACCTAAGGCAAACAAATGAGATGGTGACTAATCAAAGTAAATGGGTCAATATAATGTATCGCGAAGACAATTTCGCCTATAAGTGGACACTCACCCCAAGAGTTCCCAGGTAAGAGTGACTGGTCCGATACTGCGGATTTGTACGAACACTCTAGCCTTAGACAGAAGACCCAAGGTACAGGCACCCACCCTTCTAGTTTGCACGTGTTGACATTATTTCGACCAAACTTTGATGACATTTTGAAAACTTTGAAGGTTCAAAACCATTTAATTGTAACATTTGTGCTTGTAATCATTATGAATAGTTCAATTATCAATAAAACAATGTTATTTTATCCCAATGATTGTGTGATTGTGTTTTACATTTTTCATGTTTTGACTTTCGTTCAATTTCAAACTCTACATCGCTTTCTGGAGCATTATACGCAAACTGGTGCGTAAACGTACTCAGTTTAATGCGACAAATACTCCGGAACATCAACATATACTCAACATACCTTAAATAACCTTTACATAACTTAGAAATAAGTTTTGAAGGCTTTGGTATAGCGAAAACAAGTTAATTCGCTTACAGGGACTAAACTTGACAAACTGCGAAAGTATGCCAATTTGAACTGTAACGAACATTCCGGAACATGTCCATAAGTTAAACATACCATAAATATCCTTTACATAGCTTAGAAATAGGCTTTGAGGGGTTTGGTATGCTAAAACAAACTTTTGGATCATTCAGGGACTAAAAGCGTCAAAAAGTGCATAAGTTTGCACTTTCACGCATAACTTACGTTCTGAATACATCCGGACATCCAAAAATTTATGTAAGCATCCTTATATTATGCCTTAGTGTTTGGCATGAGAAAAATCCATTCGTCGCGTCATTTGGATCGTCTTTCACGCTTATGCGCATTTCGTCGTAATTAAGCGAACATCGCGATCGTACGGCCAAACGAACCGACATCCGACATATTTTTGGGCATGTTTCATGTCCCCAATGTTTAGGCATCATCTTAGGGCCTTAAAGATGGCTTTACAGGTCTTAGAAGGGCTGGAAATAGCTTAAACACGCAACAGGGACCAAATGTGTAAATTCTGCAAGTGGTGCAGATCAGAGAGGGCCAGGCGGCCCGCGTGAGTTTTGCCCAAATGTGAGGCGGGCCGCGTGGGGATGTCTGACAGAAAGATTTTGCATTTAATGCAGAATCTGGCCTTTCGTTCGATCAAAGGGCGATGCCTTTTCACCCAAATGAAGGGCCAAGGGTCAAGTTCACTGAACTTATCCACTGGACACATGTACGCACGAGATCAAGGCACGATATTCGATAAAACGATCCTAACGGTTCCACTTTTCCTATAAATACCCCCCCCCTTTAGTGTAAAAATCACAAAATCAGATCCTAAAGCTCTAAGTTGAAACCATTGTTTCATACCTGAGCTGTTTGATCTTGATTTGCACTCGGGGACCCTCCGTAAGTCTTCTTTCGCTCTTTTATTCGCTTTTCGAGTCCGAAAGTCAACGTTTTGTTGACTTTCTGCATTGACCAGCTTATGGTCAATGCGAAGTTCATGGAACTTCATAACGTGAGCGTGATCACGATGGTTATGGTCCGTAGTGACCATACCTACTGATCACCACGTTATCTAGGCTCAGTGACGAGTCGTAGTTTCGGCCAAAATGTGCATTCTTGCATATTTTGTAACCAAACTACTCGTGAGCATCAAAGCCGTTTGTTTTGATGTCAAACCTGTTTTCAAACTTAGTTAAGCATGTTCTAACATGCTTAGCTCGTCACTTTTAGTTTAGTGCTTATATAGGGTCGTAAGGTAAGCGATCTAAACCATCGCTTATGCTTTCGAACCCGACCCATTTTGTCGGTCATTAGGACCTGACCAAACACATTAGGTGACCATAGCTATAACCTTCCGAGGTTATACCTTGTGGTCACGATGTTAGGCGTTCCAGACGCGTTCTACGCGAACGACGCGTAAGGTGGCATAAGCTACCTAAACGGGTCGTGATGGACCGTAAGCACTTAGGTTAAGTTTCATTTTAGTATGTAGGCTTTGTTGAACCATATTACACGAGTCTCCATACTCGTTTGGTTTACGAACCCGCGTACTATCCGATCTTCCGATTTGGTCCGGTATATTAACATAGCTACCTATTAGGTGCCGTTGATATTCCGTGACCTCTCGCATTATCTGGTTATTATACAAGGAACTCAAAGCAATCTCAGGTGAGTACATAGAACCCCATCTTTTACTGTTTTCCAAACTGTTTTGGGCTGAAACACATGTGCCTATCTGTTACTTTCATGCTTTCCATGTTTTCACATCGTATATCTGCTATGCTCATTAGTACATTATAGTACATGATTTCATTACATTTTATGCTATGTATGCCCATTGTGTGCGTACTTAGTACATTGATTTACATAACATTTTTGCTGCATATGTTTACTCAGCATATGGGCACATCGATTTACATGAACATTTCTGTTGCATATGTTTACTCAGCATATGGACACATTGATTTACATAAACATTTCTGTCGCATATGTTTACTCAGCATATGGACACATTGATTTACATAAACATTTCTGTTGCATATGTTTACTCAGCATATGGACACATTGATTTACATGAACATTTCTGCTGCATATGTTTACTCAGCATATGGGCACATGCCTTCATTTTGTTATGACATTTGGTTTGTTTAACATGGGACAATACATTCATTAACATTAGCTACGCCGTTCGTTAGTAGGTAGTGGTACCATAGGAATTGACAACTCCCATTCCTGAAGTCCTGGGTTTGATAGGACTGGAAGGAATGACCGAATTCGATATACATAACTTAGATAAACCTTTGATTTATTTAAGGGTTTATCGCCGCAGTCTCAAGGCTTGGATGTATGCGTAGTTTACAATACCACATAAATGTTAATATCAATAGAGCATGCATTTCCCGCAGAACATAACGCTGATTTAAACCTCGTTTTACTTCAACGACTTGTTTTGTGCATATGGTTTAAGTTGATACATTTCGCTTACCATACATGATACATTTTGGGATTACACATTACATGATTTACATTGAACATAAACACGTCGACATTGACATATACATTTGGTGGTTTACACTTGAGCATAAACACTTGACATGGATTACAATAACACTTGACATTTGGTTTACACATGAACAATTTACATGGTGGATTGGTTTGGGTAAATGATTCAAGTAACGGGGCGTATGTAATATGATACAAACATGGTGGATACGCCGCTGGTACTTCCTATATATAAGTGTTTGTATAATGTTACATATCGTGGCGTTATCTAAGTCATTTCAGTTAGACACATTACATTTTAGATAAATAACATATTCTTCACAAGACATTATCTTCATAAACAACTTATCTTATTCAACTCATTTTTACTTGGTTATTCGTTTAACCTTGCACTTATCTATACATATCGTTTGATGTTATCGTTTTCAAATGATTTACAAAGCAAAACAAATTACAAGGTTCATGACTGACTGTTATTAAACATTCTTTAAAACTCAAGTCATGAATCCCATTTTCACAAAACCTATGTATCTCACAGGCATTTTTATGCTGACGTACCTACTTTCACATGTGTTTTCAGGAGCTATTCCGTAGGACGATGATCATGATTCTAGGGCGGACCTGTGCCTTAGAGCCTAAAAATGAAGTTTGAACTAGCTTAATTATGTTTTGAATATCCGTACTCTCTTTCCAAGACAATGTAACACCTTTGTTTATAAATAAAATACAACTTGTATGCCATGGTCATGAAACAATTTAATTCTGTCCACGACACTCCCCGGCGTTTCCGCCGCGGTTGCATGTTATACGCGGCCGGGGTGTGACAGAAGAGTTGGTATCAGAGCCATTGGTTATAGGGAATTAGGTTATTAGTAATGCTTTGACCTAGACTATAACTTTCTAGGACCCTAACACAAGTTATCTTGTGTTTAGTGTTTAAAACATGCACATCACCTATCCTTAGGTGATAATCACAACGGGAACTTCGGTTCCGAATCCGCTTCGAAAATTAATCATCTGTTCTAGGATGATTGATTACTAGGTTTTCAACCCTCTATTATAAGGTTTTGAACCCCTTTGGATTTTCAAAAATCCCGTCAAAGTGTTGGGTTAATAGTGTGAACACGTGCGAACTGGAAGGGTGAATGCCTGTACCCTGAGTTTTCTGTCTAAGGCTAGAGTGTTCGTACAAATCCACATAATCGGACCAGTCACTCTTACCTGGGAACTCTTGGGGTGAGTGTTCACTTATAGGCGAGCATGTCTTCGCGATACACTAATTCTGACCCATTTACTTTGACTAGACATTTCATATCGCTTGTTTGCACTGCGATGCATAACCACCATCTTTGCTTTTATTGATTCTGTTTCATCTCATTCTCTACACCCAATCATCTCACTCGTTTCCTTTCATGTTTTCCTCTTCCAGAATGCTTCCTCGACGCGACAACCAGATAGCTACTGCCGAGCTGGCGGAGATTATTGCGCAGCAGATGGCTGCTCAATTTCCGAATCTCTTTGCTCAATGGAACCAGGCCAACAACAACAATGGTACATGCAAATACAAGGATTTTAACCAGGCTAAGCCACTCAAGTTTAGTGGTTCTGAAGGAGCAACTGGGCTTCTTCAGTGGTTCGAGAGCATCGAGAACACTTTTCGCCATGTGCAGTGTCCGGATAATCGCAAGGTCGAGTTTTCTTCGAGCGTGTTTCAGAAGAGGGCTCTTACATGGTGGAATGGGGTTATGAGAGATCAAGGTGCAGAAGTTGCTCTAGCTCAGACATGGGCTCAACTGAGAGCTCTTATGATGAGGGAGTTTTGTCCTCGTCATGAGCAACGAGCGTTGGAGAAAGAGTTTGATGTTTTGAAGCAAGATAGTGGTGAGCACAGGGCTTATACAGACAGGTTTGAGGAGTTGAGTCTTCTTTGCCCAACTATGGTTACCCCACTCGACAAGGCTATCGAAAGGTACATCGACGGCCTGCCTGACTCAGTACAAGACATCCTTACTGGTAGCAACCCTACCACACTCCGTCAGGCAATCGAGTTATCAGCGACGTTGACTGAGTCGCAGATCCGAAAGAATGAACTACACAGGAAGGGTGACAAGGGCAAGAAGCAGTCGGCTGACAAGGAGGATAGTAAGAAAGGTCAGAACAAGAAGGGAAAGGACTCTGGTTCCTCAAGGGGGTCAAGGAAGCGTAAGGCTTCCCAAAATTTTGCTGTGACTGCCCAAGCTAACCAGGCAGCTCCCAACCAAGCCGCACAGCCTCCAGCCAAGAAACCCTATTCAGGAAATGCACCTTTGTGCAATCGATGCAACAGTCACCACCAACCACAATATCAGTGCCGTTTCTGTACTAACTGTGGGAAGTCGGGACATCTTGCCGATGTTTGTCGGTTTGCTCAGAATCACGCAGTCCAGAACCCTGCTCAACAGGTTGCTCAACAACAGGGTCAGGCTGCACGACCAAACTACCCACCAGGTGCATGTTATAATTGTGGGGATCTGACCCACTATAGAAATCGGTGTCCAAGACTAGTCAACCAGAACCAGAATGCAAACCAGAATCCGGCACCGGCTCGAGGTCGAGTCTTTAACATGAATGCACAAGAAGCACAAGCAGACAACGAGGTGGTGAACGGTATGTTCTTTATTAATAATCAGCCAGCATCTGTTCTTTTTGATTCGGGTGCCGACAAGAGCTTTGTGTCATTGTCTTTTGAGACAATGCTTCGCGTGTCTAGAACGAAACTAGGTAAACCTTTGACAGTAGAGGTTGCCAGTGGTGAACCCATTGTTCTAAATTCTGTTCTGCGCAACTGCCAGTTGAACCTTAACGACCATATTTTTCCTATTGACCTCACGCCAATGCAACTTGGAAGCTTCGATGTTATTGTGGGAATGGATTGGTTATCTAAGCATCGCGCAGAGATAGTATGTTCTGAGAAGATTGTTCGTATACCGCTGTCGACAGGCGAGATCCTACAAGTTCGTGGTGAGAAGCCTGCCGGTAGTCTCAAACTCATGTCTTGTTTTAAAGCACGGAAGTATCTGCGAAAGCACTATGTGGCTTTCTTAGCACATGTTACAGCAGATAAAGGCAAGGGTAAGTCTATTTCAGATATTCCTGTCGTTCGGGATTATTCCGAAGTATTCCCTGAAGACTTACCTGGTCTACCTCCAGCACGCCAAGTCGAGTTCCGTATTGATCTCGTGCCTGGTGCAAATCCCGTTGCCAGAGCTCCATATCGTCTTGCACCGTCCGAGATGCAAGAGTTGTCTAAACAGCTGCAGGAACTCTCCGACAAAGGTTTTATCCGTCCTAGCTTTTCACCTTGGGGTGCTCCCGTTCTCTTTGTAAAGAAGAAGGATGGATCTTTTAGGATGTGTATCGATTATCGTGAGCTTAACAAGCTTACCATCAAAAACGATATCCCCTACCTCGCATTGATGATCTCTTCGATCAATTACAAGGCGCATCTTACTTTTCAAAGATTGATCTACGATCTGGATATCATCAGCTTCGTGTACATGAAAAAGACATTCCCAAGACAGCGTTCCGTACTCGTTATGGACATTATGAGTTCACAGTCATGCCATTCGGTTTGACTAATGCTCCTGCTGTTTTCATGGACTTAATGAATAGGGTCTGCAAGCCTTATTTAGATAAGTTCATCATCGTTTTCATTGACGACATTTTGATATATTCTAAGACGCGAGCTGATCATGAGCAACATCTTCGTCTTACATTGGAACTCCTAAAGAAAGAACAACTTTTCGCCAAATTCTCCAAGTGTGAATTCTGGCTTAAAGAAGTTCAATTCTTAGGACATATGGTCAACGAACAAGGTATTCATGTAGATCCCTCCAAGATCAGTGCGATTAAGGATTGGGATACACCTACTACCCCTACTGAAGTTCGTTCTTTTCTTGGTCTGGCGGGTTATTACCGCCGCTTCATTAAAAACTTCTCAAAGATTGCAGTTCCTCTAACTGCTCTAACTCAGAAGAACAAGCCATTTGAATGGGGAGTCAAACAAGAGGAAGCGTTTCAGACTTTGAAACAAAAGCTTTGCGACGCACCTGTCCTAACATTGCCTGAGGGCAACGATGATTTCGTCGTTTATTGCGACGCATCTAAATTAGGACTTGGCTGCGTCCTGATGCAAAGAAACAAAGTCATAGCATACGCATCAAGGCAGTTGAAGATACATGAGAAGAACTACACCACTCATGATCTTGAGTTGGGTGCAGTTGTCTTCGCTCTCAAAATCTGGAGACACTACTTGTATGGTACAAAATGTGTGGTTTTCACAGACCACAAAAGTCTTCAACACATCTTCAATCAGAAAGAACTTAACATGAGGCAAAGACGTTGGGTTGAACTTCTAAACGACTACGACTGCGAGATTCGCTACCATCCTGGTAAGGCGAATGTCGTAGCCGATGCATTGAGTCGCAAGGAACGTATTAAGCTTCATTGTGTACGTGTCCAATCTGTTATTCAAACCGATATCCAAGCCCGTATTTCTCAGGCTCAACAAGCTTGTGTTTCACAAGGTTTAATGGATAAGGAATTCCCTTATCACATAACACCTGCTCTTGAACTGAAAGACAATGGATCGTACTATTTCATGGACCGTTTGTGGGTCCCAAGCCAAGATGATCTTCGTACCTTGCTTATGGATGAAGCCCATAAGTCTCGTTATTCCATTCATCCTGGCTCAGATAAGATGTATAAGGATCTTCGTATTCAGTATTGGTGGCCTGGTATGAAGAAAGACATTGCCTTATACGTATCCAAATGCCTTACTTGTCTTAAGGTTAAGGCTGAACATCAGCGTCCTTCCGGATTATTGGAGCAACCAGAGATCCCAGTTTGGAAATGGGAAAACATTACTATGGATCTCATTACTAAACTTCCGCGCACAAAGAAAGGTCACGATGCCATTTGGGTAGTCGTGGATCGTCTTACAAAGTCAGCGCATTTCTTACCAATCCGTTAGGATTTTTCGGCTGACAAACTTGCTCAAATATACGTAGATGAAATTGTAGCTCGACATGGTGTTCCTTTGAGCATCATTTCTGACAGAGATGCTCGTTTCACTTCTCATTTTTGGAGAACCATGCAATCTGCTATGGGGTCCCAACTTAATTTGAGCACAGCTTATCATCCGCAAACGGATGGTCAATCTGAAAGAACAATCCAGACACTGGAGGATATGCTTAGAGCTTGTGTGATAGACTTTGGTGGTAGTTGGGATTCACATCTTCCGTTGATTGAATTCTCCTACAACAACAGTTATCACTCCAGCATCAACATGGCTCCTTTCGAGGCTCTCTATGGTCGAAAATGTCGTTCACCAGTCTGCTGGAATGAGATCGGTGAGGCTCAACTTACTGGACCTGCCCTCATTTTAGAGACAACAGAAAAGGTAAAGAAAGTTCGTGATAACCTTCAGACAGCTAGAAGCCGTCAAAAGAGTTACGCGGACCTAAAACGCAAACCCTTGGATTTTCAAGTCGGTGATCGTGTATTACTTAAGGTCTCACCTTGGAAAGGTGTGATCAGATTCGGAAAGAAAGGAAAACTTGCACCTAGATACGTTGGACCATTTAAGATCGTCGAAAGAATCGGCAAGGTAGCCTACAGACTTGAGTTACCTCCTGAACTTGGAAATGTTCATCCAACTTTTCACGTGTCCAATCTCAAGAGGTGTTTAGCTGATGAGAACCTCCACATACCGCTTGACGAAATTCGTGTTGATAAAACACTGAAGTTTGTTGAGAAACCGGTAGAAATCATGGAACGTGAAGTCAAGTGGCTTAAACGCAAGCGCATTCCTTTGGTCAAGGTTCGTTGGGAATCTAAGCGTGGACCCGAGTTTACTTGGGAACGTGAAGATCAAATGAAGGCAAAATATCCGCATCTTTTTCAATCAGTTTCCTCTAAATAAATTTCGGGACGAAATTTCCACAAGTAGGGGAGACTGTAACATTTGTGCTTGTAATCATTATGAACAGTTCAATTATCAATAAAACAATGTTATTTTATCCCAATGATTGTGTGATTGTGTTTTACATTTTTCATGTTTTGACTTTCGTTCAATTTCAAACTCTACATCGCTTTCTGGAGCATTATACGCAAACTGGTGCGTAAACGTACTCAGTTTAATGTGACAAATACTCCGGAACATCAACATATACTCAACATACCTTAAATAACCTTTACATAACTTAGAAATAAGTTTTGAAGGCTTTGGTATAGCGAAAACAAGTTAATTCGCTTACAGGGACTAAACTTGACAAACTGCGAAAGTATGCCAATTTGAACTGTAACGAACATTCCGGAACATGTCCATAAGTTAAACACACCATAAATATCCTTTACATATCTTAGAAATAGGCTTTGAGGGGTTTGGTATGCTAAAACAAACTTTTGGATCATTCAGGGACTAAAAGCGTCAAAAAGTGCATAAGTTTGCACTTTCGCGCATAACTTACGTTCTGAATACATCCGGACATCCAAAAATTTATGTAAGCATCCTTATATTATGCCTTAGTGTTTGGCATGAGAAAAATCCATTCGTCGCGTCATTTGGATCGTCTTTCACGCTTATGCGCATTTCGTCGTAATTAAGCGAACATCGCGATCGTACGGCCAAACGAACCGACATCCGACATATTTTTGGGCATGTTTCATGTCCCCAATGTTTAGGCATCATCTTAGGGCCTTAAAGATGGCTTTACAGGTCTTAGAAGGGCTGGAAATAGCTTAAACACGCAACAGGGACCAAATGTGTAAATTCTGCAAGTGGTGCAGATCAGAGAGGGCCAGGCGGCCCGCGTGAGTTTTGCCCAAATGTGAGGCGGGCCGCGTGGGGATGTCTGACAGAAAGATTTTGCATTTAATGCAGAATCTGGCCTTTCGTTCGATCAAAGGGCGATGCCTTTTCACCCAAATGAAGGGCCAAGGGTCAAGTTCACTGAACTTATCCACTGGACACATGTACGCACGAGATCAAGGCACGATATTCGATAAAACGATCCTAACGGTTCCACTTTTCCTATAAATACCCCCCCCCCTTTAGTGTAAAAATCACAAAATCAGATCCTAAAGCTCTAAGTTGAAACCATTGTTTCATACCTGAGCTGTTTGATCTTGATTTGCACTCGGGGACCCTCCGTAAGTCTTCTTTCGCTCTTTTATTCGCTTTTCGAGTCCGAAAGTCAACGTTTTGTTGACTTTCTGCATTGACCAGCTTATGGTCAATGCGAAGTTCATGGAACTTCATAACGTGAGCGTGATCACGATGGTTATGGTCCGTAGTGACCATACCTACTGATCACCACGTTATCTAGGCTCAGTGACGAGTCGTAGTTTCGGCCAAAATGTGCATTCTTGCATATTTTGTAACCAAACTACTCGTGAGCATCAAAGCCGTTTGTTTTGATGTCAAACCTGTTTTCAAACTTAGTTAAGCATGTTCTAACATGCTTAGCTCGTCACTTTTAGTTTAGTGCTTATATAGGGTCGTAAGGTAAGCGATCTAAACCATCGCTTATGCTTTCGAACCCGACCCATTTTGTCGGTCATTAGGACCTGACCAAACACATTAGGTGACCATAGCTATAACCTTCCGAGGTTATACCTTGTGGTCACGATGTTAGGCGTTCCAGACGCGTTCTACGCGAACGACGCGTAAGGTGGCATAAGCTACCTAAACGGGTCGTGATGGACCGTAAGCACTTAGGTTAAGTTTCATTTTAGTATGTAGGCTTTGTTGAACCATATTACACGAGTCTCCATACTCGTTTGGTTTACGAACCCGCGTACTATCCGATCTTCCGATTTGGTCCGGTATATTAACATAGCTACCTATTAGGTGCCGTTGATATTCCGTGACCTCTCGCATTATCTGGTTATTATACAAGGAACTCAAAGCAATCTCAGGTGAGTACATAGAACCCCATCTTTTACTGTTTTCCAAACTGTTTTGGGGTGAAACACATGTGCCTATCTGTTACTTTCATGCTTTCCATGTTTTCACATCGTATATCTGCTATGCTCATTAGTACATTATAGTACATGATTTCATTACATTTTATGCTATGTATGCCCATTGTGTGCGTACTTAGTACATTGATTTACATAACATTTTTGCTGCATATGTTTACTCAGCATATGGGCACATCGATTTACATGAACATTTCTGTTGCATATGTTTACTCAGCATATGGACACATTGATTTACATAAACATTTCTGTCGCATATGTTTACTCAGCATATGGACACATTGATTTACATAAACATTTCTGTTGCATATGTTTACTCAGCATATGGACACATTGATTTACATGAACATTTCTGCTGCATATGTTTACTCAGCATATGGGCACATGCCTTCATTTTGTTATGACATTTGGTTTGTTTAACATGGGACAATACATTCATTAACATTAGCTACGCCGTTCGTTAGTAGGTAGTGGTACCATAGGAATTGACAACTCCCATTCCTGAAGTCCTGGGTTTGATAGGACTGGAAGGAATGACCGAATTCGATATACATAACTTAGATAAACCTTTGATTTGTTTAAGGGTTTATCGCCGCAGTCTCAAGGCTTGGATGTATGCATAGTTTACAATACCACATAAATGTTAATATCAATAGAGCATGCATTTCCCGCAGAACATAACGCTGATTTAAACCTCGTTTTACTTCAACGACTTGTTTTGTGCATATGGTTTAAGTTGATACATTTTGCTTACCATACATGATACATTTTGGGATTACACATTACATGATTTACATTGAACATAAACACGTCGACATTGACATATACATTTGGTGGTTTACACTTGAGCATAAACACTTGACATGGATTACAATAACACTTGACATTTGGTTTACACATGAACAATTTACATGGTGGATTGGTTTGGGTAAATGATTCAAGTAACGGGGCGTATGTAATATGATACAAACATGGTGGATACGCCGCTGGTACTTCCTATATATAAGTGTTTGTATAATGTTACATATCGTGGCGTTATCTAAGTCATTTCAGTTAGACACATTACATTTTACATAAATAACATATTCTTCACAAGACATTATCTTCATAAACAACTTATCTTATTCAACTCATTTTTACTTGGTTATTCGTTTAACCTTGCACTTATCTATACATATCGTTTGATGTTATCGTTTTCAAATGATTTACAAAGCAAAACAAATTACAAGGTTCATGACTGACTGTTATTAAACATTCTTTAAAACTCAAGTCATGAATCCCATTTTCACAAAACCTATGTATCTCACAGGCATTTTTATGCTGACGTACCTACTTTCACATGTGTTTTCAGGAGCTATTCCGTAGGACGATGATCATGATTCTAGGGCGGACCTGTGCCTTAGAGCCTAAAAATGAAGTTTGAACTAGCTTAATTATGTTTTGAATATCCGTACTCTCTTTCCAAGACAATGTAACACCTTTGTTTATAAATAAAATACAACTTGTATGCCATGGTCATGAAACAATTTAATTCTGTCCACGACACTCCCCGGCGTTTCCGCCGCGGTTGCATGTTATACGCGGCCGGGGTGTGACATTAATAAATCATCCTAGAACAGATGATTAGTTTTCAAAGCGGATTCAAAATTTGTGTTCTTATTTTGGTTGTCACCTAAGGATAAGTGACGGTATTGTTTAAAAAAAAACACAAGATAACTTGTGTTAGGGTCCTAGGAAGGTTATAGTCTAGGTCAAAGCATTACTAATAACCTAATTCCCTATAACCATTGGCTCTGCTACCAACTTTTCCGTCACACCCCAACCACGTAAAACAACAAAACGTGGCAGGATCGTCGGGGAGTGTTGTAACAGAATCATTGTTTCACAACCATGGATTAAATAATTTCGTTTTATTGAATTATTGAACTCATTGTTTTATTACAAATCAAATGAATACAAATATTGTCTTTCAAGTTTTAAAGTCGCTAAGGAACGAGTTCATCCTATGTATAGCATGTATCAACAATCATCACATAGCAGCACCTGAAACATGTGTAAAAACAGGTACATCAGCATAAAAATGCCTGTGAGATACATAGGTTTTATTGAAAATAGGATTCATGACTTATAAGTTTAAAAGAATGTTTTAACAAAAATAGTCATGAACTTTTGAAAAATGTTTTCTTTTATAAATCATATAACAAGTGATAATAAAACAGATGATATAAAAGAAAGATGCATAAATAAATAATTAAGTAAAATGAGTTTGTATAAAATATGTTTTGATAAAAAGGTTTGTAGTATACATGAAAATATACTTTAGTTTTAAGAAAGTAGAATAAGTAATATATCAAATATATTTCGGTTCCAAAATGGTTAAACAGATAGTATATTAAATATACTTTAGTCGTCAAAATAATCATTTTCAGTAGTATATCATAAGTATACTTTGGTTTTATAAATAACATATTAGCTATGCTTTGGTTTTATAAATAACATATCAAACTATGTTTTAGTAATTAACAAAATATATGTTGTTTTTTACAATATCACACATGAGAGCATATCAAACTATACTTTTGGGAGTATAAAAAATATACAACAAAAATGTGATTTAAGAATTCAACCAAACCTTAGTGTATCAAAATACACCTTTGAAGCTATAGAAATACCACAAGGCAATCCCTATTTGGATAAAATATCGGTTTCTAACATTCCATAACAACAGTAATGGGGTGTCAAATCCTATAGCGCTATATCATACTACCAATCGGTCTGGTGAACATAAAATAAGTACAATTCCAACAATTAATTTTATAATCTTTGAAAAATTAGTGTTTAAACCATAAATAATCATTCAGTTTGTCAAAAGATAAGTACTAACATGTATAATCAATTATACTTTGAAATCATGAAAATAACAGAAAGGTGTACACATGCTTCACCCCAAAACATTGAAAACAGTAAAAGAGGGGACTATATACTCACTTGAGGATGCTTATAAGTCTTGAATAACAACCAAGAAAAGCTAGAGGGATCACGGAATCAAACGACACCTAATATAGGTAACTAAGTAAATAAACCGGACCTAAATCGGAAGATCGGATAAAATGTGGTTTCGTAAACTAAATGAGTATAGGGACTCGTGTAATATGGTTTAACAAAGCCTACAAACTAAATCGAAACCTAACCTAAGTGCTTACGACCCATTACGACCCGTTTAGGTAGATTATGCTACTTTAACGCGTCGTTCGCGTAAAATGCGTTCGGTGTGACAACCCTCACTAAACCAGGTATCCGTACGGTTTAATTAATAATTAATTGCTACTTAATTACTGTGCTTACTTGAAATTACTGATGAACTGCTACTTGAATTCTGATACTTGTATATTCCTGCATCATACTTTACATACCGTCACTACATTATTCACATACTGAACTCTAGTGACGAACATGATGCACAAAAGCACAGTAGCACTATGAACGGATAACCTATTGAACATGCTGACAAAGCCAGCATCAGGCAGATATTGCCTCTAAGGCTTGTATGAGCCAGAAATATTTTACTACACCCATAGTGAGTGTAGGGATACAAGGGTTGTAGAACTGCGTCTCTAGGAGTAAGTTACAATGACTGGATGTGCCTAAAACGTACACTGAGCACAAAACACAGCACTTTAATGAACAATTCAGCCTCTGGCTAGCTAATAAAGTGCCAAAACATGAGAAAAATATTACTAGACACTTTCCAAAGTGTCAGGAATAAGTTGTGTCACTAAAAAGGGCATTAACGACACTTAAAAGCTTTGTTAAGGGCTTTAACGGATTACAATCCAACCGAACAACCGGACTATACCCGGAACATGAAAATATTGTCATAAACATTATTTATCTTTTTCTGAGCTAGTTAGGGTCCCTGAATACCCTAACACCCGCTTTAAAACATATCACACAACGAACCAAGTTAATCCCTAAACTTAACTTAGTTAACTTAACTAATAACCTAACTAATGGTTAGAATCCAACTAAGACCCCCCCCCCTTGGGCCGATCGGTCACCATGTAACTAGATCATGTACCATTTTTGATTAATATATTAACTCTTGTCTCATATCAAGAGAACATATTATCCTTTGGACTCTAATCTCATTCTTGCCTATAAAACTACACTTAAGCACAAGAGATTATCCATCATATTTCACCACCCAAACACACCTCCCTCTCCTCTCTACACCTCTCGGCCGAACACCCCTCTCCCCATCCATCCATTTTCGAGTTTAGTTCATTCCATTCCAACATCATACAAGCTTCAAGGATCACGTATTAGGAGGCTTGGTGCACTCGGAGTTTGAAGGACCTCTTTCTCTAGCTTTTATCCATCTCATTTGCGCTTAGATTCTTCCCTAGCCTCGAGCTAGTGGTATGATGCTTAAATCCCTTTCTTGAACTAATCTAAAGCGGTTAATATGTGGTGTAATGGTTAAAACTCGAAATCTTACAAAATGGTGCATTAAAGTCTACTAAAAACATGAATAATGATGGTTAAAAGCTTACTAGTTGTGTAAAAGTTGTAGTAATTGAAATTTGTGATTATCTAGACCCGATCTATGTTGTGGTAGCTCGGATCATCATTTAACCCGGGTTGGTTATGATCACGAATCATGACATAAGGTTGTTTTGAATGAGACAAGGGTTAAAAGGTGAAACTCTACCACACGCAAATCATGAACTTGTGTAAAAGTGTTTTACTTGTGAAATAGTATTTAAAACTAGCAGATCTACGTATCTGTAGGTGGTATTTTCAAAGAACCACATATCACAGAAATCATGTTTTCTAAAAAGGGATCTTACACTTACAAGTATGATTTTTAGAACACACAAGTGTGTAAGCACTTGTGTAACACAAAAGTTTCGACAAAATAACAATTTTTGTAAAAGTGACTAGAAGTTGTAAAGACGGATTTTCTCTAGAAACGAGGTTTTTACAAGATCAAATTACTTTATATAAAGATCCGCTAAAAATGATGAAATTTACACTATAATTTTAGAAAAACTACAAGTTCATGTGATTTATGCGTTTTACATACTTGTTAACTAGTTTGTTGTGATGGAAGTTGTTTCGATCGAATAGAGAAGTTATTGAATTGTTTTGCAAAAGAAAATGATACGCTTGAAAGCGTGGCCACCTCCAGTTACAGAGGAAACTCTGGCGAAATTTTTCCAAAAACGTAACACTTAGAAATATTGTCACTATAAGTGTTAGAAATACTTTTTGACATGTTTTCGAAATATAAGTTTCGCCACGACTTTATTTACAAATATCGGAGGTGGGATTTTCACAAAATCAAACGTGATAAATATATATTTATTTAGTAAATATATTTTCTCACAACATTATTTGTCACTATTTTGTGAAGTGTATAAATATTGTTTTTAGAGTAAAAATAATATTTACGAACGTTAACGAATCCAAAATAATACGAACGCTTTCACGATAATCATATAAGTTACATCGGTAATTATTATTACCAGTCGATCGTTAAAACGTAACTTACGCATTATACGGAAATATTTATGAACGCGTAGTTTTGTCGACGTATTATTTTTGGGGAAATTATGTGAAATGAAAATATAATATTTTTGAGAAAAAATATTTATATTTTGGAATTGGAAAATAAATATATATTAAGTAAGACTTAATAATATATTTCGAGCACACATGTATTAAAATCCCCCATCCTTGGGAAGGAGATTAATTACCAAGTATGCATAGAACGTAAACACGAAATAGTTGTCTAACTATTTCCTAAAACGTAAACCATAAAGCTAAGGCACGACCGTCCGTCTAATAGAGTTAGTACATGTAGGTCGTTGCTCAGCTGCGTGATTTGGAGTATACTTGGTAGAGACACACCGACTGTGAGTTCATGTCCCCCTTTTCTCTTAACTGTTTTCAGTTTTCTAAACTGTGGGGGTGAAATACATGTTACTTGATTTACGATTACTTTATACATGGTATGGTTAGCGTAAGGAGGTTTACTACTTTAGATCATGTGAATGGGTAGGCGGAAACTTGAGGTCATTAATCCTCAGGGTAGGACCGAGGGGCAGGAGCGATAGATCTATTTGGGTGTAGCGAGCCCAGTCCCAGGCCCAGCATAACGGACCTCGGGATGACTTTGTACCCGACGCATAAATCTGCTAGGTTTGAGCCTTCCTACTTGCATTTCACACATATCAATGGCCTTGCAAACCATTGGTGATCTCTTTTTCCTTATTTGCTACATACCAGGGTTTTGATACAAACAAAGGTTTATTTACTCACTTACGCATGAACTCGCTCAACATTATTGTTGATTTTTCAACTTACATGTATTTCAGGGAATTAAAAGATCTGGCACGGTATGGCACGTTTTCCCGCTGCACTAGTTTCCGAGGTCATCCGGGGTTTGGGGAATGTGACTCTTTCCTGGACAAGTCACAGTCCTTAAACCATGATTATGTTTTGTTTGTATTGTTGAACAATGTTATGGTTGCTAGGGTATTTTCTCGTTAAGACAATGGTATTGTATTGGTTTTTAAAACTTAATGGATGATCTTGCATGTTTTTAATTCATATAGCTTTGTTATGATTAAGCTATGGTATTAAGAAGTCACACCAAATTAACCACGCTTCCTCAAAGCCAGGGTGTGACATTCGGACCGTCTAACTAGTCCTATGACAAGTATTATATGCCTTAACATGCCTAATAATGTTTCCTAATCAGTTTAGATGTAAAAATTTAGGTTACATATGCTTAAAATGAATTTACGCGTAAAAAGGGCATTTTGGTCATTTACCTAAGGCATATAAACTACCTATCGTATAACTACTTAAACGAAGTGACCATAAGGTATAACCTCGGAAGGTTATTCCCTATGCAACTATAGTCACAAAACATGTTTGGATACCCAAGAGTAGTTTGTTTACAAAATACGCATGAATACGCATTTTGGTCGAAACTACGACTCGTCACTACGCCTAGTTAACGTGGTAATCAGTAGGTATAGTCACACGGGACTATAACCATCGTCATTACGCTCATGTTGCAAAGTTCAAACAAACTTTGTGTTGACCATAACCTGGTCAAAGCAGAAAGTCAAACACTGTTTGACTTTCGTGCTTAAAACGCATAAAGAACTAAAGAATGCTTACAAAGGGTCCAAGCTAGGATGTTTGATCCAAGTTTGCTTAGGTATGAAGTGTTTAAACCTCAACTTAGAGCAAAATGAATCAAGGTGTGAGGAAAATGGAATGAGAGCTTGGGTATTTATAGATTTTGGAGAACCGTTAGGATCGTTTCTCGCATTTCGTGCTTCGTTCTTTGCCCTCCACTTGGGCACATGGTTTCCAAAACCATGGGAATACTTAAAATCATCAAATTCCAGCCCATAGAGTGCAAACCTTGGGTTAAAACCATTAAAACCTCAAAAATGGACCAAGTTCTATGTATCTGCTAGAAATTTCAAAAATGGTCCCTGCACTTGTAAAACTTGATTTTTTGGCACTTTTAAGCCCCGTTAACCCCATTTCAAGGCTCTAAAATGATGTTAAACTATAGGGAACTTGAAATGTGCTCAAAAATATCTCAGATGTCGGTTCTTTTTGTCGTACGGTTGCGTTTGGTTATTTACGACGGAAATCGTAACGAACGCAAAAACGATCCAAATTACGCGACGAATGGAATTTTATCATGCCAATCACTAAAATAAAGTATTTAATGATTACATAAATTTTGGATGTCCGGATATATTCAGAACGTATGATATGCGCGAAAATGCAAACTTATGCACGTTTTGACGCTTTTTAGTCCCTATTGATCAATAAAGTTTATTTTAGCATACCGTACCCGTCAAAGCCTATTTCTAAGCTATGCAAAGGATAATTAGGGTATGTTTAACTTATGTTCAAGTTCCGGAATGTTCGCTACTATGCAAATCGGCATACTTTCGTAGTTTGACACAAATAGTCCCTTTGATCGAATAAACTTGATTTCAACACACCAAACCATCCAAAACTTATTTCTAAGTTATGTCAAGGTTATTTAAGGTATGTTAAGCCTATGTCACTATTCCAGAGTGTTCTTTGCATTAAACTGGTAATATTTACGCATCAGTTCACGTATAACCTTCAAGAAAGCGATTTAAAGCTCGAAATCGAACAAGAAATGATATGTGCAAATGATGCACATATTTATACAAATACCAAGTATGAAATACAATATTTCATTGGTTTGGTATCTGTTTGATGGTTGAAGTGACACAAGTGTCACAATCTAAAACATAAAGTAAAATATTGTTCGACAGACTTTAAACACGAAGAACTTGCAAGATTCTTCAATTAGTGCCCAGGAGCTTCCAGCCAATTTCACGTAGTACCTGCCACTTAGTCTTTTGAAATAAAGTCTGTTTACACTAGTAAATAGAATTAACTGACTCTTTTAAAAACATTTATGAGAATTGATTTAAATGTACAAGGAACAAATATTCTTTTATAACTTGGGACAATTATATAAAATAATCTTGTATGCAGATTTACATGTTTGTCGTACGTTCAGGGCCTGGGTTAGAAGCCGAGACAAGATTAATAGACACACCACTAGTATAAGCCCACAAGAAGTTATCCTCACGAGTGGGATACCGTTTTACATACGCAACTGTCAGGTGTATGCCTACACCCCGTGCTTAAATCATGGCCATTTATAATGAATGAGCCGAGTATATCCAGGCACGTTCATATTAACCCCCAAATGCTTTGTATCAAACAAAACAGATTAAAATGGGTTATCTCAATGATTTACCTACTAATCGATTAAATATTCAATACCCGACCAAGCGGTAATAATTTACCGTATCCCAAGCCCGTATAAGGGAAAATAAGTTAAAAGTATTTACCTGAGCTTAAAATGTAAAATTTGTACTCTCATCCGTATATCCTACTCAACAAGTGTAAGTAGCTTTTACTGGGCTCCTAATCTGGAATGAAGGTTTTAATAACCTATTAGATTCCTAACGGGTCTTATTTAAGTTGTAACTTGGACCGGTTAGTTTTAAAGAAAGGTTTACGGTACAAAACGCAAGATTAAGCGATGACCGGATTGGAATGTGATTTAGACCCAACAAGTATGAAGACTCGTATAAAATGGGTAAATTAAATACATTTTGGATTTTGAAGTATAAATGATAAGGTTTGACCCGTTTCGGTTAATTTATGCAAACTAGTTACATAAACCGTACCGAACGCGTATATGCATAACGGGTAACCGGATGAATCAAGTACAAGTTCCATAAGTTATTATGCTTAAAATATGTTGTGATATCAGTAGGATATCTTCAATTGTGCCCAAAACGAATTTAAAACCAAGTTAAGCCCCGTAAGTGTATTTTGGTCATTTTAAAGTTTATAAAAGGGGTCTAATAGTTAATTGAGGTTCTGATCTAAAACATTCAAAAAAAAATATTTATTCTATCAAGTTACATCAGTAAGATATCATACATATGTGAGGTTTATCATTTATGGCCAAACTATGCACCGTAGGGGCATTTTGGTCATTTCACATATGCTTTTAAGGTCAAATTTGGAAGTCTAAGTTCAAGACTTATACTTACTATTAAAGTATTAAAATTTATTTTTAAAATCAGTAGGTAACAAGTCTTATGTGACACCTGTGTCACCGCGACCATCAAACAAATACCAAGCCGATGAAATATTGCATTTCACACTTGGGATCTTGTATAAATATGTGTATCTTTTGCACATATCAGTTCTTGTTCAATTTCAAACTTTACATCGCTTTCTAGAGAATTATACGCAACCTAGTGCGTAAACGTACTCAGTTTAATGCGACAAATACTCCGGAACATCAACATATACTCAACATACCTTAAATAACCTTTACATGACTTAGAAATAAGTTTTGAAGGCTTTGGTATGGCAAAAACAAGTTAATTCGCTTACAGGGACTAAACTTGACAAACTGCGAAAGTATGCCAATTTGAACTGTAACGAACATTCCGGAACATGTCCATAAGTTAAACATACCATAAATATCCTTTATATAACTTAGAAATAGGCTTTGAGGTGTTTGGTATGCTAAAACAAACTTTTGGATCATTCAGGGACTAAAAGTGTCAAAAAGTGCACAAGTTTGCACTTTCGCGCATAACTTACGTTCTGAATACATCCGGACATCCAAAAATTTATGTAAGCATTATAATATTATGCCTTAGTGTTTGGCATGAGAAAAATCCATTCGTCGCGTCATTTGGATCGTCTTTCGCGCTTATGCGCATTCTGTCGTAATTAAGCGAACATCCGATCGTACGGCCAAACGAACCGACATCCGGAATATTTTTGAGCATATTTCAAGTCCCCTACACTTTAACTTCATCCTAGATCCTTGAAATGAGGTTAATGGGGCTTAAACGTGCCAAAAATGGGCCAAATTACGTGTTTCTGAAGTGCAGGGACCAAAATTGAAAATTCTGATCTGTGACCCTCAGGCGGGGCGCGTAAAGGTAAGGCCAACCTTTACGCGGGGCGCATGGGACTGTCGGACCAGATTCAATGTTTGCATTCAATGCAGTTGGCCTATCGTTCGATCAAGGGGCAATGCCCTTTCACCCAATCAAGAGCCAAGGGCCAAGTTCTGACTTACCACAATATTTTGACAAGTGTACGCACCCGATCGTGGCACGATATTCGATAAACGATCCTAACGGTTATGCTTTTCCTATAAATACCCCCCCCCCTTTTGTTGCAAAAACCCACACAATCTGATCAAGAGCTCTAAGTTGGAACCTTTGTTTCATACCTGAGCCATTTTGATCTAGATTAGCATTCGGGGACCCTCCGTAAGTATTCTTTCGCTCTTTTATTCGCTTTTCGAGTCCGAAAGTCAACGTTTTGTTGACTTTCTGCATTGACCAGCCTATGGTCAACCCGAAGTTCATGGAACTTCATAACGTGAGCGTGATCACGATGGTTATTGTGACACCCCGAACTTTCAAGGTCTTTTCTCGACACGTTTCGTTTTATAATTCGTTGCGTTATAGAAGATGCGCATTTGTTATATGATTATTTTGTTATTATTTGGCCTTATGATTAATGAATAGGATTAAGACTTTGAAAAATCATTAACTGTTTGACAGACTTAACCCTTGCACTCTCACATTTGATGAAATATTGGAATTAATCTAGGACTCGTGTCGAAGATTCGTGGACTCGTTTCAATGAGTGAAATTACTGAATGAATTAGGCTTCTCACACAAAACAACTTCTTAACTGGAACAATCTTGGGCCGTAATTATCACAGATATTTGTCTAAATTTTGACCTCAAAACACATGCAATGTTTTAAGATATGTGTATCCCTTAAAAATTGATGATATTTATCAATCAACAGTTCACGTGATCAAGCCTGACAACATATATTTCTCATTGGGCCGATGAAGTGTATCGGGCTTCACAAACATGCAGATCTCATATTTATTGAACACACATGGGCTATCAGTCTAATTCACATGCAAACAACTCGACGAAACTATTGTGTGGGTATTTAGTGAAGTGCATGAGCTTTTTAAGGTGTTGCATAGTTCTATCACACACATCTCCTGTTTGACTAAACATTGGACACCCTTGTGGCAAGCTTGAACCCGACGAAACTTCAAGTGTTCCGTCATCACCTCATGTCGACGAAAAGGGCTCTCGGCCCAGATGAGGCCCAACGCGGATCCGTTTTATATTTATTCATTTTATGTAAAGTGTCAGTTATCAAAACCTAGACGCTCTCTAAACTTAGCGACGACAACGAACTCCCTCCTGAGGCATCACCTTCTTGGTCCAGTTACCCTAGTTACGGGATCGAGGTGAGTGTTTTGTTGATTGGGTTTATATTCGGTGTGTCGATTTGTGATTTCAATGATTATGTGTGTGTATGTTGGATCTTATGTGTATAATGTCCATCGCTCATTAACCGTGTTATGTAGTTAGGGTAATTTGATGGGGTCTTGAGCGATCTTGTGATGTCTCATGATTACTGTTAGTTAAGATGATAAGCGGATGTGAGTTAATGACTATTATAATGATCGTGATCATGCGTGTATGTGAATTGATAAGGCACTTATTACTGTCACATGTTATTGATAACTGAGAACTGTTAGATTTGCAATTAGGGTTCTTAGTAAGCATGACTAGGGGTTGTTATGTTAACTTAGATGCTTGAGTAATGATGGAAAATTATATTGAATGCTATGTGATAAATACTCTCATGATATCGATAATAATAATATAGTGTGTTCATGCATGCAGACTAACAGTTTATTATGTTCACATAGGGATAATGGTTTATGATGTTAATATGCAAGAACCAGATGTGTGGGTGCATGATTAAGTGATGGTGGTATGTGAATGGCATGGTAAATAGAGTCCATGAAAACTAAACATATAATTCGAAGGCTATGCGGCCAAGGGTTCACTACGTATACATGATGAATGATGTGAATACGTGTATTACTCTTATAGCGTGTGAAACAATGTGTGTAAATACTTGTATTATACTTATTTGACGTATGCGTAGAGAATGTAATTTATTTGCACATAGAACTGATTATTAGTGATAAACACAATAGGATTGGTTGACCAACTTGGAACGGGTAATGTAATGTAACATACCGAGCAATCTAAGGTGAGTTCACTGCACTTTTCTAAGCATGCGTCCCGGTGGTTTGGGACATCTGGTAAACGTTTCTAAAGGGAATACTGGGTAAACTGTTTATTTGGGATGTTGGTTATTGAACACAGTATAAATCATGTAAGACCCCATACATCTACCGTGTTGCTGAAGAAGCAACGAGGTATTTAGTTGATAGCGCTATTAGGATTGGCACCCTCACACCGGGCCGAAAGGACGGGCGTGAACTAATTACCTGGACCTCATGACCAATGCCTAGTTAGAGGCATTGGGGTTGGGCATTCACATCGTGTACATATAAGACCCCTTACATCTATTCAAGGTTGTTTGATACCTTGACCTCATGACCAATGCCTAAATGGAGGCATTGGGGTTGGGCATTCACATCTTGTAGCCATCTGCGGTAATCGAGTTAATAACAACATCAAATCATATTGTTAAACTGTTTTGTACATGTATCTGGTAAACTAAACTCAGTAACAAAACTTTGAACTCACCAGCGTTGTCTGACACACTTGTTTGCATGCTTGTAGGCCGTTAGCTGTCTTGCATTGGAACTTGCTGTCTGGAGTAGCAGGATTGGTCATGGGTCGACTGGATGGATTTATATTATTGATTTCTTGATACCATATTTTGGTTTTGAAACTGTTTAATTTTGCTTCCGCTGAATACTTTGGTTTTTCACTTAGACTTGTTGATGATGTTTTATTAATAATTAAGGATTTTATTTTGAAACTTGTACGCGTTCAATGTAATTAGTGGCTCGTTATTGGTATGTCGCACGCCTAACAGGGACATTCCCTAGGTGGTATTTTGGGGGGTGTGAAAGTTTGGTATCAGAGCCACTGGTTATAGTGAACGTGGTTTTAAGACGTTTTTATGAAACCAGACTATAACCGAACAGATCCGAAATCGACCATGACACTCAGCTCCAGACTGCAAGGTTCATTTCTCGTTTACTATTGCATAGTATATCTAGTGTTTGCTTATGAATAACATCACACGTGAATGCACACTTAGCACTGCAGTATGAACCTCTATGTTACCAACCCATGTTACGTGTTTTAAGAGTGCGACTCTTCTTGAACTTTCATGATCTATGTTGTGGCGTCATTTGTCTTATTAGCGCGAGTTAAGGGGCACTTAGATAAGCATGCAAATTGCCTTATTATTATGGGTGCACACATAATAATAATGTGGGGTGCATGTGAGTCCTAGTGAGGCTTAACGAGTGTGAGAGGGGTTCCGCTCTGTTAATTGATGTTATGTTAGAACTCAGCAGTCTATAGGAGTCATAGCAGTGGTTGTCTCCTACTCGAACGTGATCTTTTCACCCCTTTCTGAATCCTTAGGAATCTCGATGCTATCGAGTATCATCTGATCACACATCTGAACGCCTAGCGAACTGTGAAGAATGTTAGGTGCTAGTACGAACGTCCCTGAGTCAGATGGCTCAGCGTCAAATGATTGGACTATACCTTCCTCACTTATCTTTGTTTGCTGGAACTTAGCGTGTTGACGCCTTAGATCCCGAAGTGCGATCACTTCTGCAACATTCTCGCGACATACCGTGTATTACTCAGTCAACTTGCAAGAACGATGGACAAGAGGGTAAACGTAGTACCTTACCGACTTCAGCATTTGAACGACCCTAGTTACCGACAACGAAAAACAACGATTTGACTCCAATCGAATCCTTAACCCCAGCCAGCGACTCATGGAAGTCGACTCTTACGAACCAATCGGGACAAAATCGATGACGATTGACTGTAGAGCGGACTGTGTAACCACCCGCACCATGAGTAGTGCCTTAGGACGTGGCACAGAATGTGAAAAGATGGACCTTGTTGGTGAAAGTACGCAGGACACCGTTACAGGCAACAATATTAGAGGCAACAGTCGCTGCAACATCAAGTTACTCGTGATCGTAGCTTACAGTATGGAAACGAAGGGGACAATAACCAAGGGAACGACGGCAGCACTGGAAATTCTCGTGACGAAAACAACACTGGAAGTGAAGCTCATGGAAGGACATTTAGTGTTGGCATAGGCTATACCAGGCATAATAGCAACACAATAGCTTGGATGGGTAGTTATTCGCTTCGTCTCTGTTCTGTTTAACCCTGATGCTTCTTGAAACCGAACCCGTTGTGAAGTCGGCTGATGCAAGTCAATTGAAGCCTTATATGTTCGCTGGGATGCAAACTCGACCTTGGGGGACAAGTGTTCGACATCGACTTTCCTTCTACTACCCCTGATGGTTACAATGCATTAGTTAGTGTGGATTAGTTATTCAGAAATCGCGTAGACATACCTTGTGAGGAGAAAATTTTGTGTGGAGAATTGTTATTTGTTCTAAAGCAACAGAGCGGTGCAAAGGTTAGCGCCATATCAACTATGAAGGCCCAGAAGTGTCTATGGAGGGATCACCTCGCTACGTTAGCAACTGTTACTGATGTTGATGCTAAGGAAAAGAGGATCGAGGATCCATCAATTGTTCGTGATTCCTCTCAGTGTGCTACCCGAGGAGCTTACAGATTAACTTCCACCACTGTTAGGCAGAATCTCAGTTTGATCTCATGACAGGGGCAACCCTGATTACTCGTGCTACATACCGTCTTGCACCAGGAGGGTTGTAAGGACTATCTACAGGAACTGTTGGACAGGAGTTTTATTGGACATGGTTTTTGTTCACTTTGGGGAGCCCCAGCTATATTCGGGAAGATAAAGCCTTTCCGAATGTGTACTGATTATCCAGAACTCAGCAAGGTGACAATCAAGAACTGTTTGCCTCGACCATGTATTGACGGAAGACCAAGATGAGAATGTTCCTAAAACGGCATATCAAACGCAATACGGCCAGTGCGATCTTGTACACCATAACCATTGGGTTAATCAACACACCAGCAGTTTTATGGACCACATGAATTGACCGTGTTTATCGACGACGTTCTAGATTACTTCCAGGAGAAACAAACATCAGGGACGACACATGTATCTTATCTTAGAGCTCCTGAGGGAGGAGTCGTTACGTGTGAAGTCTTGTTTAATGTAATATCCAGATTAGAGAGATGCATTTTGATCGTGTAACCAACAAAGTGGGGATACGCGTGGGTCGTGCTAGAATCCATTTTGTTAGAAGTTGATTGACACCAAAGATTCCTTCAGGGGTATAACAATTTTTTTTTGGTTTTGGTGGATGCTGTTGTAGATTCAGCACAGGATATTCGAAGATTGCGTAGTTTAACTCCCTTAAGCACAACAGGGTGCTGTGTTCGTGGGAGACAAAACAGGAGGGCGTCTTTTAAGCTTTCGAATCCCAACTCTGCAATGCATTGAGAATCGTCTTCGCCCGAGGGTGCGAGTGATCTACTGGTATACCTTAAGGGTTCGAATTAGAGTCCCAGCTACACATTGATGCAACACAAGAAATTGATGGCTTACGTAGTGGATTTACAAGAAGAGTTACACGAGACCCAACCTGCGGTGGAACCCATGGTCTTTGGATTTGAGTGAGAGGCATTACTTGGACGGTACCAAATGCATTACTTAGACCGATCACAAGGGCCTCCCGTGTACTGTTGTTTCGAATGAGCTAAAGCATGTGATGACATCGTTGGATGGAACCCTTGAACGATTTCAGTTGTGACACCTAGACGTGTACGAGCCTCGCAGCACACCATCGACTTTAACCTACCTGATCAGATTTGCCCTGCTCAAATCGAGGCACTGAAGGAAGAAAATTTTCAAGTTAGGTCCATGCGGGGCATGGAGAAGTGATTGTTGGCAAGTCCGACGATAATCGCTACTTCACGGAACGAGCATGGGTTTTACGATACAGCAATCCAAGGGAACTCGTGTTGAGCAAAGCACACCGGCTTCGATATTCTAGATGTCTGGATTTTGATGAAAGATGTTAGGATCTATAAATCTCATACTGGTGATCGGGCATAAAGGCCCACCCAGCAAGGTATGCGAATGATGTTTGACTTGTGGGAACGACGAGGTGGAGTATCAACAACCAGAAACACCCATATGGAAATGAGAACAGACTGTCGTGGATTTTGTCGCTAGTCTATCTACAACTCGAAACGGAAACAATATCATCTGGGTGATCGTTGATTGTCTCATGTAACTAGCACACTTTAGTGCAATCAAGGAATCTGACAAGTCGTAACAGCTTGTGAATATTCCTCTGAGAGAGGCGGTTTTTAGGCACGAGGTGCCAACTCCTGATACCTTTGACTTTGATCTACACTTGATTCATAACAGGCAATATAGAACACCCTTGGCCCACGTCTGGACATGAACATTACATATTACCGTTGGACAAATGGTCAAGAGTAGATGAACCAAGTAGACACTCGAAAGCATGCCGCGAGCAGGTGTGTGATTGATTTTAGTAAGAGTTAGAAGGACACATACCTTTGACTGAGTTCTACCGTAGCAGTTAACATTTTAGTATTCAGACAGCTCTGTTTGAGACATTTCATGGATGATAATGCCAATCTCCTTGGGGACTGAGGTGGATAACAATCTAATCACATGTCCAGGACTTATAATCGAAACTCTTGGGAAGATTGCTTGGATCGGAAAACGTTTGGCGACAATGAGTGACCGACAACAAAGTTGATAAGCTTAGGAAACACTGGGAATTCGTAGTAGGCAACCGTATCATGTTAAAAATCTCGCCCTGGGAGGGTGTGGTACGCTTGGGAAGCGTGGCAAGCTTAATTTACATTGCGTTGAGTTATTCAGAATTCGGGAGAGAAGCGGGCACGTCGCTTACAAACTCGAGTTACCCGACGAATTGGGAAACGTGCATGATGTCATTTATGTCTCGAATCTAAGGCAGTGTTTGTCTGATGAAACACTTGTGATACCTTCGTTAGACAAATTGCAGTTGTTGAGGAATCTACTGAAATCATGGACCAGTACATCAGGATTCGTTAGCATAGTCGACTTCCAATCGTGAGAGCTCGCTGGAACTCAAGACGTGGACCGGAGTCCACGTGGGAACGCAAAGATCTAATTAAGCTCTGGTATCCTCAATCATTCAGGCGGTTGAATCAGCTTTTGCTATCACTATCGAATTTCGGGACGAAATTCCCCTTCAAGTTGGGGATGATGTAGTACCCGCAGAAAGTCCACAGTAATCCTGATCTATCACCCCACTACTTTTGGTTTACTTATCAAATTTCGGGACGAAATTTCTTTCAAGTTGGGGATGATGTGACAACCCGAACTTTCAAGGTCTTTTCTCGACACGTTTCGTTTTATAATTCGTTGCGTTATAGCAGATGCGCATTTGTGATATGATTATTTTGTTATTATTTGGCCTTATGATTAATGAATAGGATTAAGACTTTGAAAAATCATTAACTGTTTGACAGACTTAACCCTTGCACTCTCACATTTGATGAAATATTGGAATTAATCTAGGACTCGTGTCGAAGATTCGTGGACTCGTTTCAATGAGTGAAATTACTGATTGAATTGGGCTTCTCACACAAAACAACTTCTTAACTGGAACAATCTTGGGCCGTAATTATCACAGATATTTGTCTAAATTTTGACCTCAAAACACATGCAATGTTTTAAGATATGTGTATCCCTTAAAAATTGATGATATTTATCAATCAACAGTTCACGTGATCAAGTCTGACAACATATATTTCTCATTGGGCCGATGAAGTGTATCGGGCTTCACAAACATGCAGATCTCATATTTATTGAACACACATGGGCTGTCAGTCTAATTCACATGCAAACAACTCGACGAAACTATTGTGTGGGTATTTAGTGAAGTGCATGAGCTTTTTAAGGTGTTGCATAGTTCTATCACACACATCTCCTGTTTGACTAAACATTAGACACCCTTGTGGCAAGCTTGAACCCGACGAAACTTCAAGTGTTTCGTCATCACCTCATGTCGACGAAAAGGGCTCTCGGCCCAGATGAGGCCCAACGCGGATCCGTTTTATATTTATTCATTTTATGTAAAGTGTCAGTTATCAAAACCTAGACGCTCTCTAAACTTAGCGACGACAACGAACTCCCTCCCGAGGCATCACCTTCTTGGTCCAGTTACCCTAGTTACGGGATCGAGGTGAGTGTTTTGTTGATTGGGTTTATATTCGGTGTGTCGATTTGTGATTTCAATGATTATGTGTGTGTATGTTGGATCTTATGTGTATAATGTCCATCGCTCATTAACAGTGTTATGTAGTTAGGGTAATTTGATGGGGTCTTGAGCGATCTTGTGATGTCTCATGATTACTGTTAGTTAAGATGATTAGCGGATGTGAGTTAATGACTATTATAATGATCGTGATCATGCGTGTATGTGAATTGATAAGGCACTTATTACTGTCACATGTTATTGATAACTGAGAACTGTTAGATTTGCAATTAGGGTTCTTAGTAAGCATGACTAGGGGTTGTTATGTTAACTTAGATGCTTGAGTAATGATGGAAAATTATATTGAATGCTATGTGATAAATACTCTCATGATATCGATAATAATAATATAGTGTGTTCATGCATGCAGACTAACAGTTTATTATGTTCACACAGGGATAATGGTTTATGATGTTAATATGCAAGAACCAGATGTGTGGGTGCATGATTAAGTGATGGTGGTATGTGAATGGCATGGTAAATAGAGTCCATGAAAACTAAACATATAATACGAAGGGTATGCGGCCAAGGTTTCACTACGTATACATGATGAATGATGTGAATACGTGTATTACTCTTATAGCGTGTGAAACAATGTGTGTAAATACTTGTATTATACTTATTTGACGTATGCGTAGAGAATGTAATTTATTTGCACACGGAACTGATTATTAGTGATAAACACAATAGGATTGGTTGACCAACTTGGAACGGGTAATGTAATGTAACATACCGAGCAATCTAAGGTGAGTTCACTGCACTTTTCTAAGCATGCGTCCCGGTGGTTTGGGACATCTGGTAAACGTTTCTAAAGGGAATACTGGGTAAACTGTTTATTTGGGATGTTGGTTATTGAACACAGTATAAATCATGTAAGACCCCATACATCTACCGTGTTGCTGAAGAAGCAACGAGGTATTTAGTTGATAGCGCTATTAGGATTGGCACCCTCACACCGGGCCGAAAGGACGGGCGTGAACTAATTACCTGGACCTCATGACCAATGCCTAGTTAGAGGCATTGGGGTTGGGCATTCACATCATGTACATATAAGACCCCTTACATCTATTCAAGGTTGTTTGATACCTTGACCTCATGACCAATGCCTAAATGGAGGCATTGGGGTTGGGCATTCACATCTTGTAGCCATCTGCGGTAATCGAGTTAATAACAACATCAAATCATATTGTTAAACTGTTTTGTACATGTATCTGGTAAACTAAACTCAGTAACAAAACTTTGAACTCACCAGCGTTGTCTGACACACTTGTTTGCATGCTTGTAGGCCATTAGCTGTCTTGCATTGGAACTTGCTGTCTGGAGTAGCAGGATTGGTCATGGGTCGACTGGATGGATTTATATTATTGATTTCTTGATACCATATTTTGGTTTTGAAACTGTTTAATTTTGCTTCCGCTGAATACTTTGGTTTTTCACTTAGACTTGTTGATGATGTTTTATTAATAATTAAGGATTTTATTTTGAAACTTGTACGCATTCAATGTAATTAGTGGCTCGTTATTGGTATGTCGCACGCCTAACAGGGACATTCCCTAGGTGGTATTTTGGGGGGTGTGAAAGTTATAGTCCGTAGTGACTATACCTACTGATTACCACGTTATCTAGGCTCAGTGACGAGTCGTAGTTTCGGCCAAAATGTGCATTCTTGAATATTTTGTAACCAAACTACTCGTGAGCATCAAAGCCGTTTGTTTTGATGCCAAACCTGTTTTCTAATCTTAGTTAAGCATGTTCTAACATGCTTAGCTCGTCACTTTTAGTTTAGTGCTTATATAGGGTCGTAAGGTAAGCGATCTAAACCATCGCTTATACTTTCGAACCCGACCCATTTGGTCGATAATTAGGATCCGACCAAACCCATTAGGTGACCATAGCTATAACCTTCCGAGGTTATACCTTGTGGTCACGATGTTTGGCGTTCCAGACGCGTTCTACGCGAATGACGCGTAAGGTAGCATAAGCTACCTAAGCGGGTCGTGATGGGTCGCAAGCACTTAGGTTAAGTTTCATTTTAGTATGTAGGCTTTGTTAAACCATATTACACGAGTCTCCATACTCGTTTGGTTTACGAACCCGCATACTATCCGATCCTTCCCATTTGGTCCGGTATATTAACATAGCTACCTATTAGGTGCCGTTTGATATCCCGTGATCTTTAGCATTATCTGGTTATTATACAAGAACTCCAAAGCAATCTCAGGTGAGTACATTGAACCTCTCTTTTACTGTTTTCCAAACTGTTTTGGGGTGAAATACATGTGCCTAACTGTTACTTTCATGCTTTCCTGTTTTCACATCATATACTTGCTATGTTCGATAGTACATATATAGTACATGATTTCATTGTGTTTATGCTATGTATGTCCATCGTGTGCATACTTAGCACAACACTTTACATTACATTTCATGCTATGTATGCCCATTGTGTGCGTACTTAGTACATCGCTTTACATTTCATGCTATGTATGCCCATTGTGTGCGTACTTAGTATATCGTTTTACATTACATGCTATGTATGCCCATTGTGTGCGTACTTAGTACATTGCTTTATATTACATGCTATGTATGCCCATTGTGTGCGTACTTAGTACATTGTTTTACATTGCATTTCTGTTGCATATGCTCATCCAGCATATGAACACATTATGCTACATTTTGAACCGTTGTGACCATTTTACTATGTGAACCGTCTAAACCCGTTTGATTATATGAACTGTTTGTAACCATTGAACCGTGTGAACCAGTTGTATCCGTTGACATGATTTACATTTGACAATAGACATTTGACTATACATAAACATTTCTACCGTTGTTAAACATTTCATCTTGATGGGTTGGTTTGAGTAAGTGATTAAGTAACGAGGCGTGTGTAATATGATACAAGCATGGTGGATACGCCGCTGGTACTTCCTATATATAAGTGTTTGTATGGTATTACATATCGTAGCGTTATTTGAATCATTTTAATTTGAGACATATGACATTTTATACAAATAACACACTTTTCATGAGACATTGTTTTACAAACTCATTTTACATGGTTATCCGTTTAACCATACAGTGTTCTCTTATTTATACATATCATCTGATCTTATCGTTTTTCAAATGATTTACAAGACAAAGCAAATTACAAGGTTCATGACTAAACATTTTCTCAAACATAAGTCATGAATCCCGTTTTCACAAAACCAATGTATCTCACAGGCATTTTTATGCTGACGTACCTACTTTCACATGTGTTTTCAGGAGATGATGCATAGAACTTATCAAGACATACTTAGGCGGACCTGTGCCTTAGTGACTTAAAACGAGACAAGAACTAGTTAATTTATGTTATGTACACTTTGATTCTTTTTTAAACAATGTAAACATTCATGTTTGATTAATAAAACGAAACTTCAATTGCTATGGATTTGAAACAATTGATTCTGTTACAACACTCCCCGACGTTTCCGCCACGTTTTGTATGTTCTACGTGATCGGGGTGTGACAGAAAAGTTGGTATCAGAGCCAATGGTTATAGGGAATTAGGTTATTAGTAATGCTTTGACCTAGTCTATAACCTTCCTAGGACCCTAACGCGAGTTTACTTGCGTTTAGTCATAAAACAATACCGTCGCCTATCCTTAGGCGACGACCACAACAAGAACATAAATTTCAAAACCGCTTTGAAAACTAATCATCTGTTCTAGGATGATTGATTACTAGGTTTTGAACCCTCTGTTATAAGATTTTGAACCCCTTTGAATTTTCAAAACTCTCGTCGAAGTTTTGGGTCCTAAATAGTGTGAACACGTGCAAACTGGAAGAGTGAATGCCTGTACCCCGGGTTTTCTGTCTTAGGTTAGAGTGTTCATACAAATCCACATAATCGGACCAGTCACTCTTACCTGGGAACTCTTGGGGTGAGTGTCCACTTATAGGCGAGCATGTCTTCGAGATACACTATGAGGATCTATTTGCTTTGATTCAGCCTTGGTGTTGTTTGTTTTGCTTCGTGGATTCAAACAAATGACCATCAACCATGATTATGGCCGGTAATTGTAATATCCTATTCTTACCCAATGCCATTTCATTTGCTTTCTTTCTTGTTTCTCTTTTAGAATGCCTCCTCGACGCGAAAACCAGATAGCGACTGCCGAACTGGTAGAGTTCATTTCACAGCAAATGGCTGCTCAATTCCCAAACCTCTTTGCTCAATGGAACCAAGCCAACAACAACAATAATGCCCCCTGCAACTTCAAGACGTTCAACTCAGCTAAGCCATCCAAGTTTTCTGGGTCTCAAGGAGCGACTGCACTTCTGCAATGGTTCGAGAGTTTAGAGAACAGCTTCAGACATGTTCAATGTACAAACGACTGAAAGGTAGAATTCGCATCTAGCGTCTTTGAGAAACGAGCTTTGACATGGTGGAATGGTGTGATGAGAGATAGGGGTGCCGATGTGGCACTGGCTCAAACATGGCAAGAGCTTCGAGCTCTGATGATGAAGGAATTCTGTCCCCGTCACGAGATCAGGGCTTTGGAAACGGAGTTCGACGATCTTAAGCAAGTTAGCGGTGAGCATCGAGCCTACACGGACCGTTATGAGGAGTTAAGTTTGTTATGCCCGGATATGGTTACACCTTTGGATAAGGCAATCGAAAAGTACATTGATGGCCTCCCTGACTCAATACAAGACATTGTGACTGGTAGCAACCCTACTACAGTTAGACAGGCCATTGAGCTATCTGCAACCTTGACTGAATCAAAGATCAGGAAAGGTAAACTTTTCCGAAAAGGTGACAAGAAACCGGTCGGGGAATCGAACCCAATCGGGGAATCAAAGACCATGGATGAACAGACTGAATCCTCTAAAAAGTCAAAGAAGCGAAAGGCTTCTCAGAACTTCGCCGTGGTCGCTCACAATGGTCAAGCCGTTCCCAACCAACCAGCTCAACCCCCCGCTAGAAAACCATACAATGGAACTGCACCCTTGTGCAACCAATGTAGCCTCCATCATCACGCCAATGTACAGTGCCGCAAATGCCAAACTTGTGGACTTATAGGCCACACAGCAAGAGTCTGCCCAGCTGCAGCTGCGCCAAACCAAGCTGGCACCAATCCTGCTCAAGGTCGTTTTCTACCAGGCTCTTGTTTCAACTGTGGCGAGATGGGTCATTTCCGAAGAAATTGCCCAAAGCTTGCTAATGCAAATCCAGCACAGGGATGAGCATCCGACTGACTAGAAGACAACATCGTTTGGAAATAATCACGTCTTATGTATTGGTTTCTTTTGTTGTCAAAGTCCAAGAAACAGTTGTTATCGTTGTTTATAAATAAATCTTTTATTTACATTACAATGTATTGCTGTGGTTGCATGCATAAACGACATATCCCTTACAACACCGCCAATCAAGAAACCGTATTCCTTGAAGAACAAACTACCTCCAAAATTCTCCCATTCTATGATCTCTTGCGTCTTCCACGTAATTCCTAAGTACCCGTTTATTCTAAGGAAACAAAGTACAAGGCGCCGGTTACAACACATGACGAATACCCAAAGTACCACTATAAATCCTTAATAGGGTACCTAAGGATTTCCCGTAAGTCTTTAATTGTTGTATACCTTGATTCGAATGTGGTGATTCCTTATAATCAAAAATCGAATTTTGGGAGATCTTTCTATCTTCTCAGATAGATTCCAGTGAACATTGAGACCCGTCGATTGGTTTCCATATCCGTATTCAATCAATAACAAGTTAATAACAAATTATAATCAAGTTAAACAATTATGTGACTTTGTGCTTATGTATTCCCTTATGTGTTGTTGTGTAATCCTTCATTTCCAACTCTGAGGAAGCAACCGTTGAAGATGACTCCGTTAGTTCATTTTCGTTTCTGAAGATTTATCCGTTGAAGAAATGAACATCCGTTGTGTAATCCTTCATTTCCAACTCTGAGGAAGCAACCGTTGAAGATGACTCCGTTAGTTCATTTTCGTTTCTGAAGATTTATCCGTTGAGGAAATGAATATCCGTTGTGTAATCCTTCATTTCCAACTCTGAGGAAGCAACCATTGAAGATGACTCCGTTAGTTCATTTTCGTTTCTGAAGATTTATCCGTTGAGGAAATGAATATCCGTTGTGTAATCCTTCATTTCCAACTCTGATGAAGCAACCGTTGAAAATGACCCCGTTAGTTCATTTTCGTTTCTGAAGAATTATCCGTTGGGGAAATGAATATCCGTTGTGTAATCCTTCATTTCCAACTCTGAGGAAGCAACCATTGAAGATGACTCCGTTAGTTCATTTTCGTTTCTGAAGATTTATCCGTTGAAGAAATGAACATCCGTTGTGTAATCCTTCATTTCCAACTCTGAGGAAGCAACCGTTGAAAATGACTCCGTCTGTTCATTCTCGTTTCTGAAGATTTATCTGTTGAGGAAACGAATATCCGTTGTGTAATCCTTCATTTCCATTTCTGATGAAGCAACCATTAAAAATGACTCCGTCTGTTCATTCTCGTTTCTGAAGATTTATCTGTTGAGGAAATGAATATCCGTTGTGTAATCCTTCATTTCCATTTCTGATGAAGCAACCATTGAAAATGACTCCGTCTGTTCATTTTTCGTTTCTGAAAACTTGACCGTTAAGGAAATGACAGAGTATTGCCTTGCATATCGCTGATGGTTATTTGGCAGAGTCACAAATAGACTCCTACGAATAAATTTCGGGACGAAATTTCCTAAAGTAGGGGAGACTGTGACACTTGTGTCACCGCGACCATCAAACAAATACCAAGCCGATGAAATATTGCATTTCATACTTGGGATCTTGTATAAATATGTGTATCTTTTGCACATATCAGTTCTTGTTCAATTTCAAACTTTACATCGCTTTCTGGAGAATTATACGCAACCTAGTGTGTAAACGTACTCAGTTTAATGCGACAAATACTCCAGAACATCAACATATACTCAACATACCTTAAATAACCTTTACATGACTTAGAAATAAGTTTTGAAGGCTTTGGTATGGCAAAAACAAGTTAATTCGCTTACAGGGACTAAACTTGACAAACTGCGAAAGTATGCCAATTTGAACTGTAACGAACATTCTGGAACATGTCCATAAGTTAAACATACCATAAATATCCTTTACATAACTTAGAAATAGGCTTTGAGGGGTTTGGTATGCTAAAACAAACTTTTGGATCATTCAGGGACTAAAAGTGTCAAAAAGTGCACAAGTTTGCACTTTCGCGCATAACTTACGTTCTGAATATATCCAGACATCCAAAAGTTTATGTAAGCATTATAATATTATGCCTTAGTGTTTGGCATGAGAAAAATCCATTCGTCGCGTCATTTGGATTGTCTTTCGCGCTTATGCGCATTCCGTCGTAATTAAGCGAACATCGCGATCGTACGGCCAAACGAACCGACATCCGGAATATTTTTGAGCATATTTCAAGTCCCCTACACTTTAACTTCATCCTAGAGCCTTGAAATGAGGTTAACGGGGCTTAAACGTGCCAAAAATGGGCCGAATTACGTGTTTCTGAAGTGCAGGGACCAAAATTGAAAATTCTGATCTGTGACCCTCAGGCGGGGCGCGTAAAGGTAAGGCCAACCTTTACGCGGGGCGCGTGGGACTGTCAGACCAGATTCAATGTTTGCATTCAATGCAGTTGGCCTTTCGTTCGATCAAGGGGCAATGCCCTTTCACCCAATCAAGAGCCAAGGGCCAAGTTCTGACTTACCACAATATTTTGACAAGTGTACGCACCCGATCGTGGCACGATATTCGATAAACGATCCTAACGGTTATGCTTTTCCTATAAATACCCCCCCCCCTTTTGTTGCAAAAACCCACACAATCTGATCAAGAGCTCTAAGTTGGAACCTTTGTTTCATACCTGAGCCATTTTGATCTAGATTAGCATTCGGGGACCCTCCGTAAGTATTCTTTCGCTCTTTTATTCGCTTTTCGAGTCCGAAAGTCAATGTTTTGTTGACTTTCTGCATTGACCAGCCTATGGTCAACCCGAAGTTCATGGAACTTCATAACGTGAGCGTGATCACGATGGTTATAGTCCGTAGTGACTATACCTACTGATTACCACGTTATCTAGGCTCAGTGACGAGTCGTAGTTTCGGCCAAAATGTGCATTCTTGCATATTTTGTAACCAAACTACTCGTGAGCATCAAAGCCGTTTGTTTTGTTGCCAAACCTGTTTTCTAATCTTAGTTAAGCATGTTCTAACATGCTTAGCTCGTCACTTTTAGTTTAGTGCTTATATAGGGTCGTAAGGTAAGCGATCTAAACCATCGCTTATACTTTCGAACCCGACCATTTGGTCGATCATTAGGATCCGACCAAACCCATTAGGTGACCATAGCTATAACCTTCCGAGGTTATACCTTGTGGTCACGATGTTAGGCGTTCCAGACGCGTTCAACGCGAACGACGCGTAAGGTAGCATAAGCTACCTAAGCGGGTCGTGATGGGTCGGAAGCACTTAGGTTAAGTTTCATTTTAGTATGTAGGCTTTGTTAAACCATATTACACGAGTCTCCATACTCGTTTGGTTTACGAACCCGCATACTATCCGATCCTTCCGATTTGGCCCGGTATATTAACATAGCTACCTATTAGGTGCCGTTTGATATCCCGTGATCTTTAGCATTATCTGGTTATTATACAAGAACTCCAAAGCAATCTCAGGTGAGTACATTGAACCCCTCTTTTACTGTTTTCCAAACTGTTTTGGGGTGAAATACATGTGCCTAACTGTTACTTTCATGCTTTCCTGTTTACACATCATATACTTGCTATGTTCGATAGTACATATATAGTACATGATTTCATTGTGTTTATGCTATGTATGTCCATCGTGTGCATACTTAGCACAACACTTTACATTACATTTCATGCTATGTATGCCCATTGTGTGCGTACTTAGTACATCGCTTTACATTTCATGCTATGTATGCCCATTGTGTGGGTACTTAGTATATCGTTTTACATTACATGCTATGTATGCCCATTGTGTGCGTACTTAGTACATTGCTTTATATTACATGCTATGTATGCCCATTGTGTGCGTACTTAGTACATTGTTTTACATTGCATTTCTGTTGCATATGCTCATCCAGCATATGAACACATTATGCTACATTTTGAACCGTTGTGACCATTTTACTGTGTGAACCGTCTAAACCCGTTTGATTATATGAACCGTTTGTAACCATTGAACCGTGTGAACCAGTTGTATCCGTTGACATGATTTACATTTGACAATAGACATTTGACTATACATAAACATTTCTACCGTTGTTAAACATTTCATCTTGATGGGTTGGTTTGAGTAAGTGATTAAGTAACGAGGCGTGTGTAATATGATACAAGCATGGTGGATACGCCGCTGGTACTTCCTATATATAAGTGTTTGTATGGTATTACATATCGTAGCGTTATTTGAATCATTTTAATTTGAGACATATGACATTTTATACAAATAACACACTTTTCATGAGACATTGTTTTACAAACTCATTTTACATGGTTATCCGTTTAACCATACAGTGTTCTCTTATTTATACATATCATCTGATCTTATCGTTTTTCAAATGATTTACAAGACAAAGCAAATTACAAGGTTCATGACTAAACATTTTCTCAAACATAAGTCATGAATCCCGTTTTCTCAAAACCAATGTATCTTACAGGCATTTTTATGCTGACGTACCTACTTTCACATGTGTTTTCAGGAGATGATGCATAGAGCTTATCAAGACATACTTAGGCGGACCTGTGCATTAGTGACTTAAAACGAGACAAGAACTAGTTAATTTATGTTATGTACACTTTGATTCTTGTTTAAACAATGTAAACATTCATGTTTGATTAATAAAACGAAACTTCAATTGCCATGGATTTGAAACAATTGATTCTGTTACAACACTCCCCGACGTTTCCGCCACGTTTTGTATGTTCTACGTGGTCGGGGTGCGACATCTTAGGTGTTAAATATGGTTTTAAACCATACTATGCGCCTAATTAGCGTTAAAGTCGGTAATTGACGATATTCAAGATGTTTTTAAAATTCTGATGTTTTGATCCGTCTTTAATGTTAAAAATATTTTATTTAACATATGACATCAGTAGGAAAAGGTTTGGTATGCAAATCACATGTTAGAGACATTTTATTAACAAAAAGGTATTATCGTCATTTACCGATTTATACAAGAACTCTATCTTATGGTCAGTATAAAATCCGACCTAAAATTCCAAAAAAACCTAAAAATAATATCAAAACACTAGGTAATGAGTTTGGTGTGAAAATTTGGGTTTAAACATGATTTATGCTAAAAATGAAATTTAATTAACAAAAAGTTTCATTTTACGATATCTTGCATAACTTTTGTTTGAGACTAGAAACGGATGTCAAATTTATTGGATATACTTATATATCAGTAATAAAGCTTTTTGTCCTCTCACATTTTCAAAAATCTCGTTTTTTTAACATAAGGGCATAATGGTCAATTTTTAAGCATTTAACGGAAACATGCAAATGATCTCTGATTTCTAAGGGACCACGTAGTATGACCTCAGAGGGTTATACTAACATATAATATGGTCACAAAGGAACCCTAAGGCATAACTAAACTAAGCTAATTCGGGTCAGAACTGAAAGTCAAAGCAAAAGTCTACTTTTGCGACTTTCGGTTGCGAACCGAGCCGAATACTCAGAATTGTTGGGTTGAACACGTCTAAACATGTTCTTATATTATTTACCAAGTTATTTTAGTGATAAAACGTATTTTATAGCCTCTACATTATCAGTTATAAATTATTTTCTAAAAACCAACTCGTTTGACTTTTCTGTTCATTACTTTGACCAGACAATTGACTAAGTAAACGTGATAATTAGGAGGTACCCTTTTGAGGGATCATCACCTACTTAATTACCAACACATAGCCACTTTCAATTCGAATAATTGCTATTCCGTTAGTGATTAATCACAAAGTCAAAGTATCATTACGATATCTTTGACTTTCGGTCATTAGGATATCATTGCTGTTCCATTAGTGATTAATCACAAAGTCAAAGTACCTATAAAGTTAGTATATGGATGATCTTTAGGATATAATCAAACTTCGTTAGGTTCGGTTTCATTAAATGATAACCGAAAATACTAGTTTTACCTCGTTGACGCTTTTAACCCTTTATTCACGAAAGTTAACGTATTTAATATCAAACGATATTGAAACCTTGTGAATTTATCGTCACTTATTCTTGAAAGTATAATCACTCATAACAAAGCCCCGGATTCGTTAAAAGGTCATTCAAAGGTAGTAATTTAACATGTTGACACGTTTAACCCCCGTGTCTTGTAAATGTTCACTTTCTTTCACAAACGGCTTCATACATTTCACAATTTATTAGTTCAAGAGTACAAGCATCGTGTAGGGTTGTTGAAAGGCATAGATTTCATATGTTGACATTTTGGACCCTTCAACACATATCTTTTCCTTGTTTGTCAACTTTAGTCCCTCGAAATCATTTCATTACACGTTTAAAGTTTATGACACGTGTAGTTACTACATTGGACATGATTTTGCGAGGTGTTACATTGTTGCTTATAGAACGGGTCAATTGAGGGGACAAGCGAAAGACTGGTGGGATAACTTGAAAAAGGAGAAAGGGGTTGAGGCGACAAGGAATATGACGTGGGAAGAGTTTAAGGCACCATTCCTTAAACATCATAGCCCCAAAGTCGTCATTAATAAGATCAAGGAGGAGTTCATCCAACTGAGGCAAAAGGGTGAAAGAATATACAAGATCACGTGTATATTCCTTGATAAATTGAGGTTCTGTGATGAGTTTGTGATAACCAAAGAGTAGAAGATATATTACTATTATAACATGCTGAGTGCTGAATATCGAGAGTTCATGACCCCCTCAAAGTACGAGACTCTCACCGAGATTATCAACACTGCTCGGGAATGAGAGATCGAGTTAAAGAAACAAGTCGAGCGAGGTGAAAGAAGGGCATCAGATGTAAATCCAAGCCCTACAAAGAAAGAAAGGATGACAGAATCTTCGAGAAAGTCGGATGTGAAAGGCGGGTTGCCAAGTTATAAAATATGTGGAAAGGCTCACAAGGGCGAATGTAATTTCAAAGACAAACCTTGCCCTATTTGCGGGAAGACAGGGCATACGGCTTTGATATGCCCCAGAAAGGTCTCTGTTTGCTACAAGTGCAACCAACCAGGCCATAAGAAATCTGAATGCCCAGAACTGGTAGGAAAGAAAGATGTGAAGGATACGCAAGCAGAAATCCAGAAGTCGAAGGCAAGATCTTTTCATCGGACCGCGGCAGAAGCCAAGATTGAACCCGATGTGGTTTCAGGTACATTTGCCGTAAACTCTATTCCCGCACGTATTTTGTTTGATACGGGTGCGAGTAAATCCTTTACTTTCGTGGATTTATTCGACATTCTTCATTTGTATTAACAAAGTTAACTATGCCTTTAGAAGTGGAATAGGTAATAATAAGAGTTTTATCGTTTGTGATGTTTGTCAAAACTGCAAATTGAGTATCGATGATGAAGAATACTCAATAGACTTAATCCCGATGTTGATGGGAGAATTCCAAGTGGTTGTCGGAATGGATTGGTTGTCCTGACATCACGCGAAGGTCGTATGCTTCCGTAAGGAGATAAAACTAACATCTCCGAGCGGAAAGCACGTTACTATTTACAAAGAAAAAGGAGGTAATCCTATGGTGTGTTCGATGTTAGAAGCCCACAAACTCATGCAACATGGATTTAAAGCGTACTTGGTCTACGCATGCAAAACGGAGAAAGCGTCACCAAAGATTGGAGACGTACCGGTGGTACGGGATTATGAAGTTGTATTTCCGGAGGATTTACCAGGAATACGACCGGAACGAGAAGTGGAATTCGGAATCGAATTGATTCTGGGTGCAAAACCGGTAGCTAAGGCGTCGTATCGGCTCGCGCCATCGCAGCTACAAGAGTTAATGTCGCAGATACAAGACTTACTGGATAAGAGATTCATATGGCCGAGTTTATCTCCGTGGGGTGCACCGGTGTTGTTCGTGAAAAAAAAAAAGATGGGAGCATGTGCATGTGCATCGATTACCGGGAGTGAAACAAACTCACAGTGAAGAATCGATACCCACTCCCGAGGATTGACGACCTATTTGATCAACTATAAGGCGCGAGTTGGTTCTCTAAAATTGACTTATGATTGGGCTATCATCAGTTGAAGGTCAAAGATGAAGATGTACCGAATACGACTTTCCATACACGGTACGGGCATTACGAATTTCTCATGATGTCCTTTGGGTTGACAAATGCACCCGCGGCATTCATGGACCTCATGAACCGGGTTTGCTAACCCATGTTGGATAAGTCGGTGATAGTGTTCATCGATGATATCTTGGTATATTCAAAAAATGAAGCGGATAACGCGCATCATTTACGAGAAGTGTTTGAGACACTTAGACGAGAAAAGCTTTATGTGAAGTTCTCAAAATACGCCTTCTGGTTACGAGAGGTGCAATTCCTCGGGCACATCATTAGTGCCGACTAGGTACTAGTTGATCCGTCTAAAATAGAAGCCGTGTCAAATTGGAATCCTCCGAAGAATCCTTCGGAAATCAGAAGCTTCTTAGGGCTTGCGGGATATTATTGGAGATTTATACAAGATTTCTCCAAAATCGCTTTGTCATTAACCAAATTAACTCGCAAGGATGAAAATTTTATTTGGAGCATCGAACAAGAAAGAGCTTTTCAAACGCTCAAGGAAAAGTTAACCCATGCTCCGATATTTACTTTGTCGAACGGTGTCGACGATATGGTAGTCTATTTGGGTACGTCGCATTTGGGAATCGGGTGTGTCTTAATGCAACGAGGCAAGGTTATAGCCTATGCCTCGAGACAATTGAAAGTTCATGAAAAGAAATACCCTATGCACGATCTCAAATTGGCGGCAGTGGTATTCGCTTTAAAAATTTGTAGGCACTATTTGTATGGGGTAAAGTGCACTATATTTACCAACCACAAGAGCCTGAAGTATTTCTTCGATGAGAAGGAATTAAACATGAGACAGAGGCGTTGGTTGGAGACGGTGAAAGATTATGACTGTGAAATACATTACCATCCGGGAAAAGCCAATGTTGTGGCTGACGCGTTGAGCCGAAAGGAAGGGTATTCTCCTATTCGGGTGCACTCAATGCAATTGATGGTGACTTTGGGCTTACTTGAACGAATTCGAGAGGCACAAGTCGAAGCAGTGAAAGAGAAGAACTGGAAGAAAGAACAGATAGTTGGTTAATTGAAAGATTTAATAGACGGTAACAATGGGTTGAAAACCTGCTTCTGAAGGACGTGGGTTCCTAATACGTGTGAAGTTAAAAAGCTTCTACTTGACGAAGCTCACAAATCATGATACTCTATTCATCTGTGGGCAACCAAGATGTATAATGATTTGAAATAAAATTATTGGTGGCCCGAAATAAAAAGAGATGTTACCAAATATGTGGAGAAATGCTTGACGTGTTTGCAAGAAAAAGCAGAGCACCAGAAGCCTTATGGTAAACTTCAACCGTTAGACATTCCAGTGTGGAAATGGGAACATATCACAATGGATCTACTGACCAAACTACCAAAGACAACCCGCGGATTTGATGCCATTTGGGTAGTTATAGATCGACTGACGAAAAGTGCTCCCTTTATTCCGATACGTAAGACTTATACATCTGAAAAGATGTCGAAGGTATATACGAACGAGATTGTGGCACGTCACGGAGTGCCGGTATCCATCGTGTCTGATAGGGATATCCGATTTACTTCAAACTTTTGGCGTGATTTCCAAGAACAAATGGGTACGAAGTTGTTCATTAGTACCGCATACCATCCTCAAATGGATGGACAGAGCGAAAGAATAATTCAGACGTTGGAAGACATGCTACGGACATGTATCATCGACTTTGGAGGTAGTTGGGATGTTTATCTACTTTTGGTCAAATTTTCATATAATAACAGTTATCATTCTAGCATCGGTATGGCTCCGTATGAGATGCTTTACGGTAGAAAATATTGAACCCATTGTGTTGGGGTGAGGTGGGTCCACGTGAACTTGCTCATAAAGATATAGTTCGAACCACTAATGAGAAAACTGATATGGTTCGAGCTCATTTGAAGCGGCTCAAGATCGACAGAAGTCGTATGCGGATAAAAGACGAAGACCGATCGAGTTTCAGGTTGGTGATAAAGTCATGCTTAAAGTATCATTACTTATCACAAGTAATTCACCCTATTATTCAATTACGCGTTTTATTCGAAATTTCAACATATTAGCGTTCGTTTAGGCATTTTAACAAACACCTTGTGGGCATGATTTTTATACATCTTCTATCTAGTTAATAGTTAACTTTCAACCAAGTTTCAATCGTCAAATTTCAAGCCTTTATGCCTAGCATTCATAACAATATCACTATCTTGCATCATATCGTCAATCCTCTCACAATTTAGCATATGAAATCATGTGTTCATCACATTAATATAAAAACCCACTTATCACATACATGGGTGTTCCGAAACATGGACTCATAGCATCACTCATATATTCAATATTCAAGCAATAATTTCGATTTCAAGTGTTCACCAAGAATTTGAGATATAACCCAATGATGAAAATTGACATACCTTGTGATCCTCTAACTTGAGTGATCACTAATTTCAGCTTGGTTTTAGTTTAATCTCGATCTTCTTTTTGAATTTGATTGATTATGTGTGAATTAGGGTTCAAGTGAAAGAACCATTTTTGGCTCATGTGTTTTCTTCGATCAGAACACACACATGAGTGTGTGTTTTGGTTTTTTATTTTTATTTAATTAAACTTTATTCCATAATTTCCCTTTTGGCCCTCCAAGGTTTTCAATTTTTATAAAAGATGCTTTTGTTCCCTATTTCCTTATCATTTACTAACATTTTGTTAACTAGGTTATTTACTCCTAGTTACTTTTCCATGGGTTTTGACCAACTTTCGTTTTTATATAATATATAATTATATTTAAATTTAATATTTTCGGGGTGTTACAAGTCCACCCCTCTTAAAGAGGGTTTCGTCCTCAAAACCGAAATACGTACCAAATAGTGAAGGGTAGAGACGTCTCATCTCCTCTTCGGACTCCCATGTATTGTCCGAACCTTTTCTATGCTCCCGTTTGACCTTCACTTGGTCAATTTCTTTGTTTCGTAAGCTCTTGATCTTTCGGTCCAGAATTGCAATTGGCTTCACCACGTAATTAAGTTTGTCATCCACTTTAATGTCATCATAGTGGACGTAACCCGTTTCATCGGCTAAATATTTTTGGAGGTGCGACACATGAAATGTGTTGTGTATTCCGCTCAATTCCTCTGGTAATTCCAAACGGTATGCAACTTTACCCACCCGTTCAATGATTTTAAACGGTCCAATGAACCTAGGACTCAACTTTCGCCTTTTCATAGTTAACTTTCAACCAAGTTTCAATCGTCAAATTTCAAGCCTTTATGCCTAGCATTCATAACAATATCACTATCTTGCATCATATCGTCAATCCTCTCACAATTTAGCATATGAAATCATGTGTTCATCACATTAATATAAAAACCCACTTATCACATACATGGGTGTTCCGAAACATGGACTCATAGCATCACTCATATATTCAATATTCAAGCAATAATTTCGGTTTCAAGGGTTCACCAAGAACCATTTTTGGCTCATGTGTTTTCTTCGATCAGAACACACACATGAGTGTGTGTTTTGGTTTTTTATTTTTATTTAATTGAACACTTGAAATCGAAATTATTGCTTGAATATTGAATATACGAGTGATGCTATGAGTCCATGTTTCGGAACACCCATGTATGTGATAAGTGGGTTCTTATATTAATGTGATGAACACATGATTTCATATGCTAAATTGTGAGAGGATTGACGATATGATGCAAGATAGTGATATTGTTATGAATGCTAGGCATAAAGGCTTGAAATTTGACGATTGAAACTTGGTTGAAAGTTAACTATGAACTAGATAGAAGATGTATAAAAATCATGCCCACAAGATGTTTGTTAAAATGCCTAAACGAACGCTAATATGTTGAAATTTCGAATAAAACGCGTAATTGAATAATAGGGTGAATTACTTGTGATAAGTAATGATATGAGTTCTAAACAAATTGTTAATGGAACTCTATAGGCAAGGCGGGTGAATCTTCGGGCGGCCAAGTCGGATCGGACGCGCGCTTGAAGTATAAGCTATAATGTATGCGACTTGTAGTTTCGATACACTATGTGTATTCATTAGTCGTAATTATGTTATTGTTGTTATAGCTAAAAGTATGAGTTTGGTATGTCATTAAAGTGAAGGAACTTACTCGACAACGAAACGGGTCAAAATAGATGGTTAGAATATGTTTGGTATGTCATTGAAGTGATGGATTTCACTCGACAACCAAATGGGTCAAAAGATGTTAAAAACGATAGTGATTTGAAGTGACTCTAAGGTCACACAATAAATCGGTAGAATGAGTGCGTAAGCCGAGAAACTGACACGCCAAAATTTGATTTAATAAACCCTCGAAAATGGGTCAAAACATTGAAACATGATTTCGTTGAATATTGATTAAATGTGCATGCTTGAATTGTAGATAACAAGTATGATGTAAATGTGTATGCAAACCATGGAATGGGAGCGAAAACGCTAATGTTTAACAAGCCCGGGAATGGGTATAAATGACAAGAAATAATCATCTTTAATAAACATGTAGTATGATGCTAAAATGAAACGGATCAAATAATGGCATAAAGGATCACATAAATCGGATAAGTAGATCGAAAGTTATGCAACTTTTAAGTTAGAACATTGCTTGAAATCATAGTGGGGCAAATGTGCAGCAACAAAAGGAAACCTTCTGTCGAAACAGGCCTGTCGCGCTATGTGACCACAAACTAGGATCATTGTCGCGTCACGCGACCCTTGTTGCGGCCCGCGACAGAATAGATCAAGTCTCTCGCAGCACGCGAGAAACCATTGAACTGGCAAAAATCTTTAATTGGTTTTCAAGGCCTCATAACTAATGTTTATGATGGTATTGAATATAGGTGAACGTTATGGGTCTCCGAATGATGATCAAGTGAAGAACAAGAACCGAGCACACAACTAAACAAAGCTTCCGCAACTGATCTTATTTTGTGTTATTAAAAGTGAACTATGTAAACACATATAACATGGTTTTTGGAATGTTTTAAACATGACTGAATATTTTGATGTAAAAGTTTTTGTTAAGTCGCATTTTGATAAAATATGCGTACTTTAATGATATATTAACGTTAAATTAGAATGGGTCTTACAAGAAGTAAGAAGTTTTCTTGGACTGGCAGGATATTATAGACGATTTATTCAAGATTTTTCTAGAATAGTCATTCCATTTACCAAACTGACTTGCAAATCAGTTAAGTTTAAATGGGGACAAAACAGGAAGAACCATTTAGGATTTAAAAGAAAAGTTAACCAACGCACCAATACTCGCGTTGCCTGAAGGAACTAAAGACTTTCTAGTCTATTGTGACGCCTCCAAATTAGGATTTGGATGTGTGTTGATGCAACGTCAAAAGATAATTGCTTATGCATCTAGACAGCTTAAGAAGCATGAAGAGAATTATACAACCCATGATCTAGAGTTAGGAGCAATAATTTTTGCCCTTAAGATTTGGAGACACTATCTTTATGGAAGTAAGTTCGTTGTATTTACAGATGATAAGAGCTTAAGTTATGTTTTTGGGCAAAAGGAATTAAACATAAGACAAAGACGTTGGATGGAAATTCATAGTAATTACGATTGTGATATCCAGTATCATGCAGGAAAAGTTAATGTAGTAGCTGATACTTTAAGTCGAAAGTATCATGAGAAGCCAAGAAGAGTGCATGCACTCAGATTAAACTTGCAGGTAGATTTAAATGAACAAGTGAAATAGATACAAGAAACAACAATCAAGGATGATGCTGAAGGTTTGAAAGGAATGATTAAGGAATTAGAAAAAGGAACAAATGGAATTTGGAGATTCCATAAGAAAAGGATCTGGATCCCTATACAAGGAAACCTACGAAACCAAATTTTAGAAGAAGCCCATAAGTCTAAGTATACGATGCATCTTGGAAGCGATAAGATATATCAAGATTTAAGAAAGAATTTCTGGTGGATAGGAATGAAAAAAGATATAGCAAACTATGTTGCTAAATGTTTAACCTGTTCCCAGGTTAAAGCTGAACATCAGAAACCTTCAGGGTTACTACAACATTTAGAAATGCCAATTGGGAAATGGGAATTGATAACAATGGATTTTGTTACCAAACTACCAAAAACACTAAGAGGTAATGACACAATCTGGGTGATTGTAGACAGATTAACCAAATCTACTCATATCTTACCAATGAAAGAAACTTTCAGTATGAAACAGTTAGCCAAACTCTATGTAAATGAAATAATTTCACTACATGGAATACCTTATCTATTGTGTCTGACAGAGACAGCCGTTTTACTTCTCATTTTTGGACAAGTTTCCAAAAAGCAATAGGAACCCGATTGAATCTAAGTACAACTTATCATCCCCAAACGGACGGACAAAGTGAAAGGATAATTCAAACGATGGAAGATATGCTTAGAGCCTATGTAATTGATTTTGGAGGAAATTGGGATGATCACTTACCTTTAGTAGAATTTTCTTACAATAACAGCTATCATACCAGCATCAATGCTGCACCGTTTGAAGCCCTTTATGGACGAAAATGCCGAACAATAGTATGTTGGGTAGAAATCGGGGGAAAACAAGTGTCAGGTCCTGAAATCGTGCAAGAAACAACTGACAAAATTATTCAAGTCAAGGAAAGACTGAAAGCAGCACGAGATTGTCAAAAGAGTTATGCAGATAACAGACGAAAACCATTGGAATTTCAAGTTGGAGACAAGGTAAAACTAAAAGTTTCTCCTTGGAAAGTAGTTGTCAGATTCGTTAAAAGAGGAAAGCTAAGCCCAAGGTATGCTGGACCTTTTGAAATTATCAAAAGAATAGGGCCCAGTAGCTTATCAGCTACAATTGCCAGAAGGAATGGCAGGAATACATGATGTATTTTATGTATGTAACCTCAAGAAATGTTTAGCAGACGAATCATTGGTAATACCTCTTCAAGACATAGAGGAAAGTGAGAAACTTAAGTTTGTAGAAAAGCCTATTCAAATTGAAGATAGAAAGATCGAGAATCTCAAACACAAGAGATCAGTTTTGGTCAAAGTAAAATGTGATTCAAAGAGAGGACCAGAGTACACATGGGAACTCGAATCAGAGATGCGAAGAAATATCCACACCTATTCCAGTGAATCTTGAGGACGAGATTTAAAACAACGTGGGGATGATATAACAACCCTCGAAAACACCTTAAAATGCTTCAAAAATGAGAAACTGAACCCGTATAACCTTAATTTCATTAAAAAAACAAATAAAATCATAATTCCTGTCCGATCGCGGGCCGCGAAAGGATCCACCAGGTGTGTTGCGGGGCGCGATAGGCCTGTTTCTTGCCGTACACCCATGTTGCCACGTGTCCAACACTTGTCGAGTCTAGGGTCGTGATCAGGCAACCCTAGCTGTAGCTAGGGTGCCCTTGCGGGGCGTGATAGGAGCAGGAGGGGCAGGTCCCGGGGCACGAGGGACCCCCGAAAAATGTATAACTTGAGTAGTTCAGCAGCATTCACAATTCGTTTAGTTTTCTTTTCTCTCTTACGAAAATTATCATGGTATTACCTGTTTTGGTCAAAAATCACAACAAGGATAATGTAACCAAATCTGATTTTTGTGAGGTTGAGTGCTTAGTTTGATGAACAAATGTATGAACTAATAAGAAATGATGTCAATGATGAACACAAGGATTTATACGGGGAAAAAGCCCTTGATCAATGAATGATCTCCTGCATAAAAAACCTTGGATAGTGAAAACTATCACTATCAACTATATTGCACAAGAAAGATTACAACTTCGGAAGATAACAAGCTCAACATAATGATTTGCTAGTGTGAGTGTGTCTTTCACCAATGAATATCAGAGAATTCGAGTGTTAGCTAATGTGTTTCTATTCTGAGCTTGTTAACCCCTTTAAAATTAGAAATATCCTAGTAACAAACTATCCGAAAATCATGCAAGTCTTTATACAACAAGCTTTTCAGTTGGATCAAACAAGAATGCAAATCTTTTGATTTGGGATATAAGCTCGGTTCTTTGCAGCGCTTATTAATATTTCATGCCACACATTTAGGGACTCTTATTTCAGTAAGCAGAAACAGTAATTTTAGGACTTTAGGATATGCATGCCATATTATCTGTGTGTAGTGTGAATACATATTATAGATATATTATGGTTTGAATATGTTGACTTTTTGTGTTTGTTGTGTATAATGAAGAGTTCTTTGGTAATTGAACTGTTATATGTTTTTTTGCTGATTCACTAACAAACAGCTTGATACATGGATCTTAAACTGGTAATTGGATTTGCTACTGATCTATAATGACCTGTGAAGTAGATGTAACATTGTTTTTAATTATTAACAAATGACAATTAAAAAATGCTTTTACTTACTAATAAATAGGGGATTTGTAAAAGAACTTGTTAACTATTTGTATATGGCATTTGTCATATAGTGCTACTTAAAGGAATGGTATCAATGAAAACAAATCAAATTCATTTAATAGACTTATAATAGGTGAGTTACTTTGTTTCATTGGTCAAATGGGTAAAATGAATAAAAGGCCTAAACGGAAAATCCATTTGAATTCTTTTTGTGTAAACTGATCATTATAAATGAAATAATATTTGGTACACTAATTATTTATAACAAAATAGTTTTAGACAAGTGTTTTAACTCATTTAGAGGCGTACCAACCTGTTTCAGGCATACCAAAAATACTGATTTTGACCCGTTAACATGCATGACCCACATATTTTGCTACCTCAACTATTGTGTACTTTGTTAGCATTTTAACTCTTCTTTCCTTTTTTAGGTAGCTAGGGGTCAGGCCGAGATTATGGCTACACAGGTAAGCTCAACACGAAATATTTCCTTTTTGGATGCTTTGATTTCGTTTAGATCGTTGGTATTTGACAATTTGTTAGTGATCAAGGTCCATCAAACGCCTATCGTCACTTGTCTAGTTCTCCTAGATATGAAGGAACTTCCTCCCAGCCTACCCCTTTGGGGTATTCAGCTGACACAGAAGAGGGGATTTTCATATTTAAGACGCAATCCGAAGAACCATTCCCTACCAAAAAGAGAGGATGGTTCAGTCGGGGAGCACATGAGCGTAGGAAAAGAATGAGGAAGTTACAGCAAGAACGAGCTTTAGCAGTAGCAAACAGGGAGATGAATGCCCAGACCAAAGACATAGTCAATAGACGATTGGCCAATTTTCACATACTAGCTACCACTGCCGCAGACGCAAACTTAGAACAAATCATTGCACCACAGCCATTACCCTTGTTCCCAACTCAACCCATGGAAATAGAACCTAACCTAGGAGACCAGGTTCCCATACCCGCCTTCGACCCAAACGAAATCCCTAAAGTCCCAGCACCAAATCCTCTAGCATAGGAACCATGGGCGGACGACCATAGGTATTATCGAGAACTCTACCCACAGGAGGAGCCCATACAAAACCCCTACCCTAACCTTGACCCTCTAGATCCATATTGGGATGCCGATCAGTACGTTCAGGAAATACTAGAAAACCCATACCCATATGGAGAACCTGTACCACTGTACCATGACCCAATACCAGCACCACCACCACCCATGAGTACCGAAAACGTGCAGGAACTCCGCACTTTTAGTGAGGAGTTGGTAGATGAAGGACAAAGAATAAGGCAAATAGGGGAGAGGCTCGTTTGGAAGTACGACGAGCGAAACATGAAGTATTGGATGAACCCCCATTAGTAATAATAATAATAATAATAATAATAATAATAATAATAATAATAATAATAATAATAATAATAATAATAATAATAATAATAATAATAATAATAATAATAATAATAATATATGTGTGTGTAGCTTGAAAAAATATAATAAAGTATATATATATATATATATATATATATATATAATTAAAATAGATAACCTAAACACCTAATGATGCATAACTAATATAGTATTTTAAATTCTAGTTGCCGTTTGAAATAAATATAGATATATGAGATAGAGTAAATGTCGCAATGCATGACGGTTTTGATCATTGTGTTTGTTTGTGTTATTGTTTGCATTAAATATTGCTTTGTAATATTAATACTTGGTAAATGTTTATAATCCAGATAGACAACGAAGTGAACCAAGAAAACCCGAATAATGATAATAACGGGAACCAATTAGATAATAGTGCCATCCAACACATAGTGACATAAGGGATTAGAGACGCTATGCCATATATTATCAAAATGGTTAAGAAAGCAGAAAATAATAAAACTAATAGTGGAAATAAACGACCACCTACTGAACCCAGTCACAGCATAAAAAATGGACCAATACATCAATTGCCTATTCCAAAAAGAAGAAGAACCATGTCTTATGGTTGGTCTAACAAGGAATTTTGGTTTTGTAAACCAATAGAAAAGACTGAGGCGGTCTTAAAAATCAGCAAATGTGAAGAGGAAGATAAAATCATGTTTGCTTCCAATCTTTTTAAGAATGTCGCTCTAGAATGGTGGAACACTATTCTCTAGTCTAGGGGGAGTGATAAAGTCTATAATATGGAATGGACTGAGTTTAAGAATATGGTTGAAAGGAAATTATGTCCTCCCAATGAAAAAAAAAACAAATAGTTAATAAGTTCTTAAACCTTAGAATGACTAGTGTAGACTGTAAGGGTTACACTACCGTATTCTTCGAATATGCCAGAATACTGCCAAACCCTAGCTTCACCAGAACCAATTTTAATCTCCCGTTACATCTGGGATTAATCAGTGAAATTAGACACGTAGTCAAGGCAGCTAAACCACAAACCGTAGAAGAAGCTGTAGAGCTAGCAAACACCTTGACTGATGAACTAGTACGTACACAAGAAGAAAACCAGAGGAAGAACCTAGTCCAAAAGCTTACCCAAGAATTTCGCTACGGTAATTCCAACCGTGGGAAGAACGTAGGTTCTACTTCTGCACCTTATTGTAAGGCCAGCAAGAAGAAGCATTCAGGAAGATGGTCCACATACTACAACTTCTGCAAGATACCAGGACACAAGAAAGAAGACTGTAGGAAGAAACCCAGGAATGGAGTATGCTTCAATTGTGGAGAAAAGGGGCATATTAAGCCGAACTGTCCGAAAATAGCTCCAACAATGAACAACAAGACTACTAAGAATGCTAGAGCATTTGTTCTGACAGCCGAAGAAGCTAAGATGATTCCAGACGTGATTGTCAGTACGTTTTTAGTTAATAATGTTTTTGCTAAAGTATTATTCGACTCTGGTGCGAACCAAAGTTTCATTAATACTTCATTTTGCAAACTTCACAATCAACCATTAACTAAACTTCAACAAGAATGTCTAGTAGAGACAGCAAATGGAGAATTCGTCAAGATCACTGAAATCTTGTAGGGAGCAAGAACAAAAATTTCAAACCATAATTTTATTGCTAATCTTTACTCAATGAATCTGGTTGGATTTGACATTGTTTTAGGAATGGATTGGTTAGTAGCCAATAAAACAGTATTTTATGTGATCAAAAGTCAATACAAGTAAATTCACCAAAGGCTGAAAAGATCACAATTAAAGGAGATCAGCTATCTAAATCCACAAAATTCATCTTTGTGATGAAAACAGCCAATTATGCCAGAAAAGGATCCCTAGTGTATATGATTTCCATAATTATTAACACTAAAGGAAAGGAATTTAAAGATATTCCTGTAGTATCTCAATTCTCAGATGTTTTCCCAGAAAAATTACCGGGACTACCGCAAGACAGGGAAGTTGAATTCAGAATTCACCTACTGTCGGGGACAACACCGATTGCCAAAGCACCCTACCGTTTGGCACCAGCAGAAATGCAAGAATTAAAGAAACAGTTGGATGAACTTCTGGAGAAAGGATTTATACAACCCAGTTCATCGCCATAGGGAGCACCAATCATGTTTGTTAAAAAGAAGGACGGATCAATGCGTATGTGCATTGATTACCGAGAATTTAACAAGGTCACGATTAAAAATCGGTACCCATTACCGAGAATCGATGATCTGTTTGATCAATTGCAAGAAGCTCGATTCTTTTCAAAGATCGACTTACGCTCAGGATGTCATCAACTGAAGGTTCAGGAAGAGGACTTTCCTAAAACTGCTTTTAGGACATGGTATGGCCATTATGAATTTACAGTCATGCCATTTGGTTTAACCAATGTGATATACGTTAAATGATACATGTTTTTATACCCCCGTTTTAAGCGTTTTTTTACCGAAAACACGACGTTTAGGTGCGAAACTCGGTACTTTTATATTTTCAGGTCTTAAACAGAGCACAAAAGAAAATTCTGATGAAAATGGACAAATTTTGATGCATTTCTGATGAAAAGAACAAAATTCTGATGACTGCCAGGTGTGGCACAACCGTGCCATCCATCGGCACTACCGTGCCGATCCTTCGATCTCGGAAGCACTACCAGTGCAAAGGCTAGTGCCAACTTTTTCTCAGACTGCACTACCATGCAACCCAATGCATGACCGTGCCAAAGCTTGACCAAGGTTTCTGATCAACAATCTGATGACATCGCACTACCATGCGACCAACGGCAATACCGTGCCAATTTGGTGACCGAGCCAACTTGTCCACTAGTCCACTTGGCTGACTTGGGATCGGAGAAACTGACGTCACCCGACAACACCAGTCGCATGACCGTGCGACCCGTGGCACGACCGAGCCGATCAAGAAATCTCCTATAAATAGAGTCATTCGCTACTGGTTCAAGTGTTGGGTTTTTCTCCATGTTTCTGGGCGATTTCTAGGTTCCGAAGCAGTCCTGATCAGATCACTTTGAAGCTTAAAGACCGAATGAAAGCATAACCGATCCAACCCATCAATTCCTTGCTTGTTTATGGTTCGATTCCTTGTTCTTGAACATGTATTCTGATCATTTTGCAAGTTATGAGCTGATATTAGTTTAAGTTTAATGTAGTTTATGTAATAGCAGTAATGAACTTGTTTCTTGAATAGTCTTTGTGTTGTAATCTTGTTAGTATGGATCTTTTGTACTTTTTCATGTTCGAATCTTCATGATTATATAATGAACGTTTCATTGATGTTGAGTTCCTGATTATGTTTGATTATTTTGGAGAATGAATATGTGGTTAGTGGGATGGTAACTATTTCTTGATTAATCACTTGTTTGTAAACTTGTATACACCATGAGACTTGAGAGGGGTATTGGTTTTATCTAAGTTATATCTTATTTTGATTAGGAATACTTTCTTACACGTAAGGGTTCTAACGAATTATATGGTGTTGATTACATGTTCTTGCATGCGGTTTATGATCCTTGTTTAGTAGTTTTAGTCTGAAATTGCTGACATGGTAGATTTGTGTTCAAGACTTGTAAAGGTAAAATATGTCGTTATATGATCTACTTAAATGCTTATCCTCGTGGCTGTATTGTGACCATCGGTATTGCTTTCTTTGATAAGTGAGGTTAGAAAACTCCTAGCGGATGACTAGTCTATCTTTAAAGATTTACATGAATGAATATCAATAGCTCGCTAAAGAATGAGTTTAGGTGGTTAACGTGTGTTTATCGTGTTAACTTTTCAAAGAATCATCATGTTACAAAACTCCTAGCGGATGACTAACTGTCTCGAAATTGGAAAATTGATTAAGTACTTTTGTGACATATCTGATAGATAACATGTTTAGGTTGTTTGCGAAACAAGATAATAGTATATTTATGTTTTATATGTAATTTAGATAACTTAGTTAAACAATCATTCAATTATCCTTTTATTTGGTAAATTAATCACAAAGACTTAGTACATAATAACGCCCGTGTTCCATGGATCGATATCTGGCTCTTACCAATACTCTGCTGCATATATGACGGGATACACTTGTCCTTTGTTGTGTGTGTTTTAATGTTAAGGTATAATCCATTTTTAAAAATTTAAACACCAAGTTACGCCGGGTGCGATTGTAAATATTGTAAATAAATTTGTATAGTCGCGCCTACGTCAAGCTTTTGGCGCCGTTGCCGGGGAACACGGCGAAATTAATGGAACAATCCGAGTCATTATTTTACCGGTGTATAAACTGTTAATATTTGTAAATACTAATTTTTGTATTTATTTATTTTCTTATTTACTAACTTGTTAATATTTAACCATTTGACTAACTTTTCTTTTTCTGTTTTACTAACCAGCTGGCTGCTAACCGACTAACCTTACTAACATACTAACTTCTTATTTTATTATTTAACTAACATTTATTCCATTTATTTATTTAATTCAGTTAATGTGTTCGGAATCGAACCGTTTTCTTTTATTCTTTCATTCCAGTTATTTCATTTCTGTTTATATTTATATTAATGATCGAGTTCGCACGTCAAACCGCTTATATTTAATTATATTTATTTCTTTTCTGCATTTACCTACATTAATTTATTTACGTTCAGTTTTTCAGTTATTTCGTTTCTGTCCATTTAATTATTGAAATTAACCGCTTATTCATTTAATTATATTACTCAGTTGTTTATTTATTTACTCCACAAAAATAAAATATAATCTTCTGATAAAATCATCAGATTTTCTGATAAATTCCAATATCAGATTTTGATGGAACAAAAAATTTCAACAGATTTTTATCAGAATTTTATCAGATCATATAGATTTCCTGATATATATAAAAAAAGTTTCCTCGGATTTCTGATGATTGTCATCAAAAATTCTGGTAAACAACCAAAAACAGTATTGGATGTGAATAAGTAAATAAACCAGTAAATATTTAAATAGATTTGTTTCGTTACTTGTATATGTTTGTATATTATGTATTGTTATTATTACTTATTTCTTATGTTATTATTATGTTATTTTTTCTGTATAACGCCTCCCTTTTTATGTGCAGGCTAATGTCCACGCCCCCTGTACCCGCTAATGCTGAGTTAGCCATCGAACCTGAAAATAACCTAAGAAGAAGTAGGCGGCTTTGCGAAAGATCGCTTGTTGTAGCACAAAGGATTGCGGCCGCAATCGACGAACCAGTGATACTTTCTGACAACGAGAGTTCAGAGGACGACACAGGAAGCATTATGGCAGAGGACGACCAACCTTTGAATGAGATCGGCCGTCCAGGAAGAGAGCGCTTGCTTCCGAGCATCGCCTGACCTACGATAGCAGCACCGAGTTTTGAAATTAAATCAAGTATTATTAACATGTTGCAAAATTCTGTGCAGTTTGATGGGAAAGATCACGGAGATCCAGGTCAGCACATCGCTTCATTTCTCGAGGTGTGCTCGACTTTCAAAATTAGAGACGTTTCTGAAGACGCAATTCGTTTGTGACTCTTTCCATTTTCTTTGCGAGACAAAGCCCGATCTTGGCTTTTGTCGCTTCCAGCAGGTTCCATCACGACTTGAAACGAGATGGCAGATCTTTTTATGCAAAAACATTTTCCGCCAGAAAAGACAGCTAAGCTTAAGAGTCGTATTATGACATTCAAACAGGTCGAAGGAGAATCTCTACACGTAGCTTGGGAGAGGTTCAAAGATCTCTTGATCGATGTTCCACATCATGGGTTGTCAAAAAGACAACTTGTGTTGAATTTTTACAAAGGACTTAACTACGACTCAAAAGAACGTTTAGATGTATATGCAGGAGGCGATCTTGGAACAAGAACACCCAACGAAGCCTATGCAATCATAGAGAAAGCTACCTTGAAGTCGAGTTCTCGTCACGGTGGAGTGCGAAATAAAGCATCATCTGTTCCTGGAGTTCATCAAGAGGATACATATACAGCTCTTGCAGCACAGATTGGAGCTTTGGCAGCAAGATTTGATCAAGCTCAGAACGTTTCGCAGGTACAATCATCATGTAAGCTGTGTGGAATGTCACACGAGCCAGGTACATGTGAGCAGGGTGTTATGTTTACAGGCCACGAAGAGGTGGATGATTTGGGCAATCAAATTAGGCCCCAGAATAACCCCTATGGTAACACGTATAATCCGGGTTGGAGAAATCATCCAAACTTTGGGTGGAAAGCTAATTCCAATAACCAAAACCCACTCGGATATGCTCAACGCGCTCCCGCACCACAACAGCCTCAGGGGCAATCCTTTCAGCCCCAGGGACAATCTTTTCAGCCATCAGGGCAAACCTTTCAACCACGTTATAATAATTTAGGTTCAGGAAGCACTTCCCAACCACAAACCTCTCAAAGCAACTCGAAACTAGAGGAGATGATGGCACCGTAGTTAAACAACTCCAACAATGCAAACCAAATATCTGAGAAACGATACCAACAGCATGAGGAGCGTTTCATGGCACAGGAAGGGGAAATGCGGAGCCAGAAGGCTTCAATACAAACCATTGAGAATCAAGTCGACCAATTGGCCAAGATGTTGTCTGAAAGATCCTAAGGTAGTCTCCCAGGTAACACAGAACCAAACCCGAGAGGGCACGTTAATGCAGTAATGACGAGGAGTGGTAAAACCACGGGACCTGACAAATCAGACTCACCACCGATCACTGAGACAGTCCAAACTGACGCTTCGGATGAGGTGCACGCTAGGTGAGTCCCAGCAAGTACAGTACAGTTCCAGGAGCCAGTTAAAGATTTCATTCCTCTTATTCCATATCCGAGCAGACTGAAGAAGCAAAAGAACGATGAACAACATGGTAAGTTTTTAGAGATCTTTAAACAATCACACATAAACATACCATTTGTTGAGGCGTTGGCTCAAATGCCTAAGTACACAAGGTTCTTAAAAGACATCCTCACAAACAAGTAGAAACTCGAAAGCTTGTCTTGTGTGTTGATGAATGAAAACTGTTCAGCCCTTCTCCAAAACCGTCTACCTGAAAAGATGGGAGATCCGGGCAGTTTTACTCTTCCCTGTCTCATTGGCAGCATGTCTGTCAGTCACGCATTTGCCGATTTAGGAGCTAGCATAAACCTTATGCCATATAAGGTCTTTGCTAAATTAGATATGGGCGAACCTTCGCCCACTAGAATGAGCATTCGACTTGTAGATCGTTCAATCAAGTATCCACGTGGATTCGTTGAAAACATGCTTGTTAAAATCGATAAATTTGTTTTCCCCGTGGATTTTGTTATTTTTTATATGGACGAAGATTCGAAAGTGCCATTAATACTCGGACACCCATTCCTCAATACTGCGAGGACGATTGTTGACGTGGCAGCTGGCCAAATCACGCTCCGAGTAAATGACGAGCACGTGACTTTTGATATTAAAATATCAATGCAATATCTTCAAAGTCACGATGACATGCTTTACTATGTCGACATTGTCGATACTTGTGTAAGCTCTCATTTCCAAGGCACTATTGAAGAAATTGATACGGACACACATCTGTTTTGTGAGAACCAAAATGGCATTTCGCAGGAGGGCCACGAAAATGAGCAGCGAGTCTGCCAAATCGGTGATGATGGTTCCCAAAGTCCAGATCGATTTGTGGAGATTGACCGTGAAATTGAAGAAAAGTCAAAACCATCGGTTGAAGACCCACCGTCGTTGGAGTTAAAAGAACTCCCACCGCATCTCGAATATGCATTTCTAGACGAGGAATGTCACCTGCTAGTCATCATTTCAGCATCCTTAGAAAAAGAGGAAAAGAGACAGCTTCTCGAAATTCTAAAGCTCCACAAGATATGAGGTCTTTGAGAGCAATGGGTCTGGTAGTAGATACAGATAATGGCCCAAGATTGAGGGGTTTGAATGGAGAAATATGGGATCTGCTACCGCTACCGTTACCACCACAGGACGAAGATGTCAACATGGAGGAAAATCAGGTACTCGAGCCACCTCCACACAACCAGCCACTACACAATCAGCCACATCATGAAGAGCACCAGCACCAGTATCAATATCAGGCAAACTGGCCTCCAGGTATACCTTCTTACCCTGAGTTGTACCAGCAGTTCTAGCATATGCAGGTTTCTCAAGACACTATGAGAGCCAACCAAGAGGCTATGCGAGCTACTCAAGACGCTATGAGAGCCGACCAGGAAGCTATACGGTCAACTGAACACACAATGATGGAGGAAATGTATGCAGGTTTTTCCTACATCTTCGGAGGGCTACAAAGCGTATATCCTAGCCACTTCGCCAACCCTCCACAGTTTCCATTTGGGAACACAGGTACCTATGGGGCGGGTTCATCTGGAACACGCCACCATGATGATGATGATGAGGAGTAGGAGGAGGTAGGGCGAAACAGTTCAGAAACTAATGTTTTATCTTATTTCTATTCAGTACTTTGTTTGGAATTTTTAAACTTGATGTTTGTTTTTAAATGTTTAAGTAGTATGTTTACTTTGTTTGAATAACGAATTTGGTTGAATTATCCAACTCTGAGGGAGTACCTCTTTCCCTTTTCACATTATTAGTTTAGTTCTTTATAATTGCTTAACTAATATATATTTCACATTGGGGACAATGTGAAGTTCAAGTGTGGGGAGGGGTTTAAAAGGTTTTAAACTTTGTTTGTCCTTAATTGTTCTCATTTCTGTAATATTTTTTCATTCTGCAAATATTTTTCGAAAAATAAAACAAAAATGGTCAATTTGTGTTCTTTAGAAAGCATCAAATTCGATAAAAATCAACAAGCCAAATTAATTTTTGAAAAAGATAACTGAAAAGCGTGATTAAACAAAACAAAAGACTTGCATGTTTACCTTTATATTTATACCCATTCCTTCCGTTTACGTGAGCATGTTTTTGAGCCTTTACAGCTTTCTTGTCAAATGCTTCTTTGTTTTTGCGGAAAAATGAGTGAGCCGGATGTTTTATGTAATTTAGAACTTGTCATTTGCATACTTTCCGAAATCATGAATATGTGAAATTACATAGAAATGATAGAGGCATTTAGAATACCCCTTTGTCAGCCTTTTTCTTTGTTTATATCCCGCACCCAACACTATCCATTAGTTCGCCATGTTGAGCCTATTTTCCGTATTTTTCTTAATTTTACCGAAATTCAAAGCCTACTTAACCAAATATAACCTTTTCATATTCACCCTTTTTCGTTAAAATACGACCATAAGCTATCTAGATTGATATAAGTTTCATTTCTTTGTTTTTCATTGAAAAAAAAAACGTTTGTCAAAAGTCTCTAAGGGAATTAAGGAAAGACAATCAAAGAAGGAAAAATAAAGAGTTGAAGTATAAAAAGAATAAACTCTGAACACATACCCAAGTAGCTTAGCAACGTGTTCAGAATCCTAGAAAATAAAACACCAAGGTTTTGGCCAAGTTTTAACCTTTCTTGCCACTTTCAAATATCCATTCCATACCCTTAACCATAACCTAACATTACAACCCATCAAAGACCTCTTGATTTATGATTTTCACATATTAATTGGTAGAGATTAGATCTTTTGACAAGCTTATGATATTGCATGATTCGTTGACTAGGCATCGAGTGTTTTGCATACACATTATATGTATGATTCAGAAATTTAACCGAGTGTGTGTGAAAATTGTGAGAAATATAAAGATTTGCATGCTAAGTCAATCGAATGTAGAATCATTACTTTATGGTTATCCTTTTAAACTTCTTGTTCGTTTTAAATCTTTGATGATGACATTTTGAAAACCAATTTGACCCCCAAACAAATTAGTGAACCTTGTAAATATTCAGATTAGATTCCGTGTTTTATTTTAAGTTTGCTTAAGGACAAGCAAAGTTCAAGTGTGGGGATGTTTGATATACGTTAAATTATACATGTTTTTATACACCAAAGAAAATTCTGATGAAAACGGACAAATTCTGATGCATTTCTGATGAAAAGAACAAAATTCTGATGACTGCCAGGTGTGGCACGACCGTGCCACCCATCGGCACTACCGTGCCGATCCTCCGATCTCGGAAGCACTGCCAGTGCAAAGGCTAGTGCCAACTTTTTCTCGGACCGCACTACCGTGCCACCCGATGCATCACCGTGCCAAAGCTTGACCAAGGTTTCTAATAAACAATCTGATGACATCGCACTACCGTGCGACCAACAGCACTACCGTGCCAATTTGGTGACCGAGACAACTTGTCCACTAGTCCACTTGGCTGACTTGGGATCAGAGAAACTGACGTCACCCGACGACACCAGTCGCACGAATGTGCGACCCGTGGCACGACCGTGCCGATCAAGAAATCACCTATAAATAAAGCCATTCGCTGCTGGTTCAAGTGTTGGGTTTTTCTCCATGTTTCTGGGCGATTTCTGGGTTCTGAAGCAGTCCTGATCAGATCAGTTTGAAGCTTAAAGACCGAATGGAAGCATAACCGATCCAACCCATCAATTCCTTGCTTGTTTATGGTTCGATTCCTTGTTCTTGAACATGTATTCTGATCATTTTGCAAGTTATGAGCTGATGTTAGTTTATGTTTAATGTAGTTTATGTAATAGTAGTAATGAACTTGTTTCTTGAATAATCTTTGTGTTGTAATCTTGTTAGTATGGATCTTTTGTACTTTTTCATGTTCGAATCTTCATGATTATATAATGAACGTTTCATTGATGTTGAGTTCCTGATTATGTTTGATTATTTTGGATAATGAATCTGTGGTTAGTGGGATGGTAACTATTTCTTGATTAATCACTTGTTTGTAAACTTGTGTACACCATGGGACTCGAGAGGGTTATTGGTTTTATCTAAGATATATCTTATTTTGATTAGGAATACTTTCTTGCACGTAAGGGTTCTAACGAATTATATGGTGTTGATTACATGTTCTTGCATGCGGTTTATGATCTTTGTTTAGTAGTTCTGTTCTGAAATTGCTGACATGGTAGATTTGTGTTCAAGACTTGTAAAGGTGAAATATGTCGTTATATGATCTACTTAAATGCTTATCCTCGTGGCTGTATTGTGACCATCGGTATTGCTTTCTTTGATAAGTGAGGTTAGAAAACTCCTAGCGGATGACTAATCTATCTTTAAAGATTTACATGAATGAATATCAATAGCTCGCTAAAGAATGAGTTTAGGTGGTTAACGTGTGTTTATCATGTTAACTTTCCAAAGAATCATCATGTTAGAAAACTCCTAGCGGATGACTAACTGTCTCGAAATTGGAAAATTGATTAAGTACTTTTGTGACATATCTGATAGATAACATGTTTAGGTTGTTTGTGAAACAAGATAATATTATATTTATGTTTTAGATGTAATTTAGATAACTTTGTTAAACAACCATTCACTTATCCTTTTATCTGGTAAATTAATGACAAAGATTTAGTACATAATAATGCCCGTGTTCCATGGATCGTATCTGGCTCTTACCAATACTTTTCTGCATATATGACGGGATACACTTGTCCTTTGTTGTGTGTGTTTTAATGTTAAGGTATAAACCAATTTTATAAATTTAAAACACCAAGTTACGCCGGGTGGGATTGTAAATACTATAAATAAATGTGTATAGTCGCGCCTACGTCACAATGCCCCAGCCGCATTTATAGACATGATGAACAGAATATGTAAACCATATCTGGATAAATTCATAATTGTCTTTATAGATGATATTCTTCTTTACTCTAAGAGTAAAGAGGAACATGCAGCGCATCTGCATACGCTCCTAAATTTACTGAGAAAAGAAAAGCTTTATGCTAAATTTTCGAAATGCGATTTTGGTTAGAAGAAGTGCAATTCCTTGGACATTTACTTAATCATAAAGGAATTCATGTGGATCCCACAAAGATCGATGCGATTACGAAATGGAAAGTCCCTGAATCGCCAACGGAGGTGAGAAGTTTTCTAGGACTGGCCGGTTATTATAGACGGTTTATCCGAGATTTTTCTAGAATAGCCATTCCCTTAACAAAACTGACCTGTAAATCAGTTAAGTTTGAATGGGGACCAAAACAGGAGGAAGCCTTTTGAATTCTTAAGCAAAGATTAACCAACGCACCCATACTAGCATTACCAGAAGGAACTGAAGACTTTGTAGTCTACTGTGACGCGTCTAAACTAGGTTATGGATGTGTGTTGAAGCAACGTCAAAAGTTTATAGCCTATGCCTCTAGACAACTTAAGAATCATGAAGAGAACTATACAACCCATGATCTAGAGTTAGGAGCCAAAATTTTTGCCGTTAAAATTTGGAGACATTACCTTTACGGTAGTAAGTTTACCATTTTCACCGATCACAAAAGTCTAAGATATGTTTTTGGGCAAAAGGAGTTAAATATGAGACAGAGACGCTGGATTGAAATTCTTAGTGATTATGATTGTAATATTTAGTACCATGCAGGAAGGGCTAATGTAGTAGCTGATGCTTTAAGTCGAAAGTATCATGAAAAGCCCAGAAAAGTACGTTCTCTTAAATTAAATCTACAGATAGATTTAAATGAACAAATTAGAGTCGTACAAGAATCAGTAATCAAGGACGATACTGAAAAATTGAAAGGAATGATTAAGGAATTAGAACAAGGAACATATGGAATTTGGAGATTCTATAAGAAAAGGATTTGGATACCCAAACAAGGAAACCTACGCCACCGAATATTAGAAGAAGCCCATAAGTGTAAGTATACGATACATCCTGGAAGTGATAAAATGTATCAAGACATAAGGAAGAATTTCTGGTGAATAGGAATGAAAAAGGATATAGCAGCTTATGTTGCTAAGTGTCTAAGATGTTCACAAATTAAAGCTGAACATCAGAAACCCTCAGGTTTATTGCAGCAGCTAGAAATGCTAATATGGAAATGGTAACCAAGTTAAATCTAAGCACTACTTATCATCCTCAAACGGATGGACAAAGCGAAAGTACAATTCAAACAATAGAAGATATGCTTAGAGCTTGTGAAATTGATTTCGGAGGAAATTGGGATGATCATTTACCATTAATAGAATTTTCCTACAATAACAGCTATCATACCAGTCTCAATGCTGCACCATTTTAAGCACTTTATGGATGAAAGTGCCGAACTCCAGTCTGTTGGGCAGAAATTGGAGAAAAGCAACTGTCTGGACCAGAAATAGTACAAGAAACAACGAACAAGATTATTCAAGTCAGGGAAAGACTAAAAGCAGCATGCGATCGACAAAAGAGTTATGCTGATAAGAGACGAAAGCCATTGGAGTTCCAAGTAGGAGATAAGGTATTATTAAAGGTTTCGCCAGGGAAAGGAATAGTTAGATTCATCAAAAGGGGAAAACTAAGCCCCAGGTATGTTGGACATTTTGAGATTATTATAAGAATAGGACCAGTAGCTTATCAGCTACAACTGTCAGAGGAAATGGCAAGAATACATAATGTATTTCATATATGTAATCTCAAGAAATGCTTAGCCGATGAATCGTTAGTGGTCCCTCTTAAGGACATAGAAGTAAATGAGAAACTTAAGTTTGTAGAGAGACCCCTACAGATCGAAGACAGAAAAATCAAGAACCTCAAACACAAGAGATTAGTTCTAGTTAAAGTGAAATGGGATTCCAAGAGAGGACCAGAATACACTTGGGAGCTTCAATCAGAGATGCAGAGGAAATATCCACACCTGTTCCAATAGACCTCGAGGACGAGTTCTAAAACAAGGTGGGGAGGATATAACAACCCTCCTAAAAGTCTTATAACACCCCTATACGTCCTAAAATATACCCCGTATACGAAAAGCGGCCCCTGAATACCTTTATTTTTATAAAAATCAAATAAAACAAAAATCAGGGGGTCCTCGCGGGGCGCGACCGAGTGATAAGTGGCGGAACCCTGGGGTACCACGTGGTACGACACACGGCGGAGCTAGGCTGGTGAGTAACCAGGCCTAGCCGTAGCTAGACCTAGCTCACAGGCCGCGAAAGAATCAAAGGGGTGGGTCGCGGGGCGCGATGGACCCCCGATCCAGCCTATAAATGAAGGCCTCCAGCCTCAGTTGTCAATCATTCAAATCTCGATCTTTCTCTCTAAATTCTGAATAGCAATAATAATTCCCGCGTATTATACCTACTAAAATAGCGAAGCTCTGCCTCGATGTAAGTATCATAACCCCCAGTTACGTATTACATACGCTGCCCGATTGATCTAGTGCTCCGTGACGCATGTTGAGGCTCTGCCTGACTCAGTCGTTGGGGTTCTGTCTCGGGGAGGGTATAACTAATGTAAAATTGGTTTATTATACTAACGCTTGTGCATTGTTTAATTTATTAGATTATAACCAGGAAATCACAAGGAAATACCTATATTAGCAATCTGAGCATTCCTCTATTTGTGAAATCTTTTTGTGAACTGTTTTTACAAACCTCAAATGTTTAAATTATATTTCACAGTAACTGAGTATTTGTAATTCTGCAATTATTGTCGGTATGTTAGGGTTTTGTATAAAAAAATTGTTACGACACTGTGAGTAGTAACATTACCACTAGTCAGGATTGACAGTACCGTGGGTGGTAATTAAAGTAGATGTAAACAAATGTAATTGCAGGATTAACCTTAATACTGTAAAATGATAAACCCTGTTTTGACTAAACTGGGATTCACTCGTTAGTATTTCTTACTGATAAAATGTTTTTAAACACGTTTCAGGTAACAAAATGTGAAAGCCAATTAAAAGGCAGCTGGAGAGCACTGAAATCTTGGAAAAGTGGTTATAAAAGTCACGTAAATAAAGAAGAAGTTTTATTTAATAAATTAGGGTTTATCCCTAAAAACATGTTTGTAATGGAAATTTGAGAATTTCCCATTTATTTATTGTTATAAAAATGTGGTGTTTTACTCTAATAAACTATTTCCTAACTACGGTCCTGATGTAAATTCCGCTGCCGAATAAATAAACACCGATACCACTGATACTGGTTCGTGGCCACCCATTCCCAAAGTTAGGGGTCGGGGGTTGCGACATTATCGAAACATGATAGCTTCAACTTATGACATCCTATTGAGCATGGCGTCTTTATCCATCTTATCTTTTTCATTTACAACAAACAACCGAATAATAATTCTATTTAATCTTTCTTTTTCTTTATCCTTTTCCTTAAAGAACTCCTTGATAACCAATTTCAACTTTTCAATCTACAAAACAACCAACCACTGAATAAAATCAAAAAGTCATAATTAACGAAGCTAGTATTATTACAGGCGCTTCCGGCGTATGGTTTAAGTTAATTCCCAATAGGGCGATGGAGGAAATAGCAGATGGTATTGAAAAGATTAATGTCTGGAGAACATGTTCAATTAGTGGATTATCTTCGGAAAAGATAAGTTTTCTAAAAGCCAGTTCTTATGGCATTTTGATGTTAGTCATGTTTTGTGTTATGTTCTATAGTTTAAAGTTCTTCTTTATGTTTCCTTATGTCTTAAGATTGCATGAATCAGTTTGTATGAATGTATTTATTTTTGCGGTTAACATTTGTAAAGGTTTTTGTGTACCTAGTGATTCTTCTGTTTTGTTTGTCTTTTTGGCATGAGTAGCTTTGCATCAGGGAGTGGGAGTGGCTGGAGTTATCCTTAGTTGTTTCTTTTCTTTGTTTACTTCAACCGTTCCTTTTTTTTCAAGGTTAGTTGAGGCAAACACGGTATTCTTCGGATTGAGAGTGTGTCTGCTTATCTGTCTTTTATCACCATATTTTCACATATTTGTTCATGGCTTCGTTGAGGAAAACTGCTTTTGTGATTCACCTTTCATCTGCGATAGCGATATTTACACAGTACCTGTGATAGTCATGTTTTATGTTTTAAGTTGCTTCTAGGCAATGAACACAGGGTACTATTAATATAATATGGTTTACTTACACTTTGTTGGTCTTCTCACATATAAGCGAAATGATCTGTAGTATGCAGATCCGCTTTTTTGTTGCACTTGTTGCCTATCACCTGATACTATGGCCAATCCATGTGGATGTTTGTCACACTTAGCTGACATGTAGCTCAATTTTTTTGTAAGTTGAAAAGACATAAATGATTTAGTATTTGGTAGGTAGGGGTATGAATTTCTGACATGACCCGAAAGCATGACACAAACCTTACACGAAATTCGTGAGTTTAGGTTTAGTCTAAGCGGGTTCGGGTAAGTTTCAGGTTAAACCTGCAAACCCGTTTAGCTAAATGGGTCGTGTTCGGGTCAACCTGGTCGGGTTGGCGGGTTGACCCGTTTAACCCCTTTATATTATATAATATTTTTTTACAATATGTTTTATGTTATAAATTAAATTGGGTATGTATTTTATGCTATAATTATATCTTAGAAAAAAAAATCACATAAAATTTTATAATTTAAATGTAATTGTATTATATATATTTGTGTTTTTTAAGGAATATATTAATTTGTGTAAAAAATCTAAAAAAATAAAAGTTTTCAGGTTGAACGAGTCGTGTTCGGGTCAACCCACGAATATTCGGGTCGGGTTCGGGTTCATTGGTATGACACAATTTTCGGGTTCGGGTCGAATTCAGGTTCGTATAAAATTTTTGGGTTTGGATTGGGTTGAACCCGTCAACCTATGAACACGACCCGTTTAGCACCCCTATAATGGTAGGGTTAAAATGATTGCATTTGTATGTTGTTTACCTGTTTGTGTTTTTTGCATCTAGCAAGTAGCTATAATCGAAAACCTGTCGTTTGCTTACCCTCAAGCAAATCTGTTTTTCACTTTCACATGGGTCGAACAAGAAACACACTTCCCATTCTTGAGACGTAAGTTAAGGTCTAAAGTCATACCTGGTTCAAACTTTTTACAATTTACGAAATATCTAACGGGAAAGTGAATAATCACATATAAAATGTTTATCCAAGATTAACCCGCCCTTGAAACCAATAAATCATGCGCAACCCTCACAATGTTCTCTCCACTCGGTTTAAAATTTGGCTAATTAGATAATGAATTAGCACTTTTTAAGTAATTACTCAAAACCGATTAGAACACGTACCTGCATATGCTTGCAACTCAATCATTCTCCACCACCAAACACGAATACTAAGCACAAGTCAAAAGGTCTTTGAAGGGTTGTAATGGGGATAGGCGAAAGGTAGGAAATAGGATGTTGCTAAGGTGATGAAAACTCGATTTTTATTACAAAGCAACTACTCTAAACAAAACTAACTATAGACATCAACTACGAGGCAACGATTTTTTTTCGCCATTTTGTTCATCAACTAATAACTCATATTTTTGTATTTTCTCAACGATTTTCTATTCTCTTTTTTTTTTTGCAACATTTTCTGATTGATTTTTTTTTTTTTTTTTTTTTTTTTGCAAACACAACTATACAAACAAATAATCCTACAATCGAATTTTCATCACATGGGTTTAAAAGAAATGGTTAAACGGTTATGGGCTAAACGGGTTGTCAAACGAAAGGTTTAGGCTCAAAGTGGGCGACTAGGGGATTTGTTTGGGTAAGGATAAATAATTGGTTTTAAAGGAAAATGTTCACCTAATTCCTTAATCATTCTCATTATTGTATTCGGTCTATGGTCTCAAACATATCAAAAGTTGCAAGTTCTACAATACATGACTAATGGTCCACTCAAACAAAGAAACATGTATATGTAAATCTATGAAGTGAAAGTGGCTCAAAACCTCACGTGTAAAGGGTATGGTATGTGACATGCATGATATGTTAGTTTCTTAGGCAAATTATTCCCAAATAACCACCCGCTAAATACCTGTTATGCTAATTAACTTGAACTTGACCATGACAAAAGACCAAATGGGTTGTGTCACCCCTCGTTAACTTAGTTACTTGTGCTTTCTAAAACGACAAGGGATGTGACACGGCTACCTTCCCCAAAATTTCACCCCGGAAAATAAAATACAAATTACATTCTACTTATTTGCTAACTAAAAGATCAAAGGTAAAAAGAAACGTATGCACCTGATTTTCTCGCGAGTGGCTCATGTGCTCTTCATCTCTTCAAGAAAGCGGTCGTCTCATGAACATAATATACCTACAAATTTTAACCCTTGTGTAGAAGCATGCTTCTCACAACCATCAAAATTTGTTAGCTACCTAGTTCTACCACTTTTATGAAAATATTACCAAGTCATACATTAATTTACTTTGATTTATGTGGAAAAATAATTTACAATAACAACAAACCTAACTCACTTTCGTAGGAATCACGGTTGCATTTAGCTTATGCAAGAAGCCCTTTTAAACCACCCGATAGCTCGAGAGGACGAGTATGTCTTGTGAGGTTATATAGGGAACACACCCACAACGTTCATTTAACTAAGAAAATAAAATAAAACGAAAATAATACAAATTCTACAACAGTTATACCTGATTTGCCTCTCATGGTGGTCAAAGTGGACGTTTGCCTACCGAGTTTCCAACATACGCTCGGTAGTTGGCATGTCGGATCCATTCTCTTTTTATTTTACGCAGCATGCGTAGTAAGCTACTTTGGGGTCATCTCTTAATGAATTGTCCAATGTCTTGCAAGACTACCCTTCGAATCCTTATACCCGAACCCGCATCCCCAACTTTGTTGGTTGGGGTGATAAGAGTGGGAGAAGGATGAATATGAACGTAGGCTTCTTTCGGATACGAATCGTCTCGCGGTGTCATGTCTTCCGCTCGGTTCAAACACTCAGCTTCTTGCTCAGGAAGATCTATAACCTCTTCCAACACATCACCATCAACCATGGTACCATTAGTGAACACCTCTTGGTCTTGTCTAAGTTGAGCCAGTTCTTCAGCGAGTTGATCCATTTTCTTTGCTAAGGCTTCATGAGCTTTACCTCTCACCTCAAATTCCTTTTCAGTTCCATTTTAATCTCTTGATTTGAAGTGATGATGGCATTCATGGCATTCATGATTGCATCGAGCTTGGAACTTATTAAATCTTGAGGTTCCTCGGATGGCGGTTGAGGGTATTTATTATAATAATCATCATACTCCTCCCAGTAACTTGAGAAATTTGGCAATTCGGGTTCATAGTTGTTATAACCCCACTCTTGCTCATAATGGTAATCCATCTCTAAATAGTAATAGTCTTGATAATTTAGTGGTGGTGATGGTCTAGTGTATGGATAATGTGAGGATGGACCATTGAAATCTTCATAATCCGCCCTCCCATATCCGTACAATCCGCTGAGGTAGTCTTCCCGATCCTTGTAAGCTTGAACTTTTTCGTAGAAAACAGAGCAATCCTCTAAATAATGCTCTCCACTTCCGCAACACTCACAGAGATCATTATCTACCCAATTCATATTGAAAGATGGTACCTGCAAAACATGTACCTACACAAACAAGCTCGACCACCCAAACTAAAATCACAAAAATACAAGAAAGAAAAACTAAACTAAAATCGAACAAGCAATGAAATACTAATCGCACTAGCTCCCGGGCAATGGCGCCATTTTTACATGACCTTGTCGTCCCGATCAGTCAAAAACCCAATTAAGCCTAGGTAGCTAGGGTAAGTCGGGTATCGAATCCACGAAGAGCATGTGGTCAGTATCACACGACTTGTTCGACTAGTTAGACTATTTACAAAAATGTACAATGTGATTATGAAGATTGCTAATTTTTTAAAAGTTTATTTGGTTGGAAAATAAATCGGAGTGACCCGACAATTGGTATTATCTAAAACACTTGTGATTAACTAAAATTGCAACTAAATTACTAAATGATTAAAATAAGAAATTAGAGACAAGTTCCACACCCGGTTCGATTATTGCAAGACCTAGGGTTCCGACATGTTTTAACTTGATTCAATTGCATATAGTGATTAACGGATTACTATCACGAAGCTTAGGTGCCAATTGCTATCAATGTCATAGACAACGGACCGTAATGCGCTTTGTTACCTCGGACATGTAAATCCTAACCTAAGATAAGGCATAAGTGCACAAATTCATTTCGCCAAGTCAAATTTTATAATCATTCGATAATTCACAAATTCAATTCAAATGCACGACAATTATCAAAGGGTTCAAACACTAAACAACTTATCACAAAATCAAATCAAAATACAAATACATAAACCCTAGAATTCTTACAACAATCTACACCGGGGTGAAACCGACGAGACTAGCCGCTCATGGTTGAATGGACGCGATCACCGGATGACGAGCATGAACATGGCGCCATGACCTTGAGTCTTGGAGGAATGATGGAGGGTAGGTGTTAGGGTTTGGTGGAGAATTGATTGGGGATGATGGTAGAGGGTTTGATGATGATGGTGAAGGTGATTCGGTTAGGGTTAGAGGTGAAGAAGAGTAGTGGTGGTGTTAGAGATGGGTTAGAGATGAAAAAGATGATCAAGAATGGTTCCAAGATGGTGTTTTCAGCTTTCCCAACTCGTAACCCCCGAAAATTGGTCAAACGAAACCTTGCAACTCGTCCCCAAACATTAAAACTTAAATTTCACGACACAGTAATCGGGAGAGCGTCGCCGACGGCCACTTAGGGCGTCCCCGACGCCCCCTGTAAATGCGGATTTCCTGATTTCTTGTTTTCTTCATAACTTCTTTGTCATAGCTCCGTTTTACTCACCGTTTTCGCCCACGTAATCGAAATTCAGCCCTCTATCATGCCATCTTCCAATATACTCATTTTAAATCCATTAACATCCCCTAAAACACATCCAATATTCATGATTAACCCGGTTTTGTTCATTTCACATCCCAGATTGATCCCGTTCGCTCCCAGTGCTCCGTAAAGCTCCCCAATAGCTCCCTAAACTCCGTAAGACCTGCAAAACACAAATCTCATTAAAAGTAGGATATTCGAGATTAAAAGTTAAGCAAATACATGAACTTAAACATTAACGAACACTGGTTTCGACCACGAATCAAAACCCAAGTCAAACAGAATGACAAACAAATGAAGAACATTCACTTTAAACCAAAAATCAACTTAATAAGATAAATCTTCTAGTAACAATATAAAATCTACTTACTGCAACAGGATTGACTGACAAGTTGAGATGGAAACGGAAGCAAATATAGGTTTTAGATTTCAACGGTTCGATTTTGGTTTTCAATAATCAAAAACTGTTGCCAATGCTTTGATTTAAAAATTGTCAAAAACGGACCATGAGCATAATAATATATCTCTCCACCCGGCCAATTACCTTTATGGCCTATTCTTGTGATAAAAAAAGCATATAAAAATGTTATTTGACTTTATTATTGATGCAAATTGTCCTAACACAGCCTAAGCTAAAAAAGTTGGATGATCTCAAATAAACAACTAGTATCTGATCGATTCACATTAAGTGACAATAAAAAAACTTTTATAAGAGGTTGCCAATATGAGATCAATAATATATCTGAAACTATAATTCCAAACTTTCAAAAGGTAAACTCACATTTCTTGTGTTCCAAAGAAGAAAACTAGAACTTTCTTCTGGTCAACATAGTATCCCCACTTTTATGCTCACTAACCTGCAACCAAAGATACAAAATTACAATAAGCACAAGTTTCATAATCCTAACTAAAGGTCCTCCTTGGTTCCCTAAAAAACAAACAAAAAACAAGATATTACAAGATACCAAGCATATCCATTTACAGACAAATCTACAAACCATTCCATATAAAAAAATACCCCCTTCTATACCAATACATTATTGTTGCAAATCTATCATAATTAGCTTAGTGTTCTCAGATTCATCAAAATTTGTGATTTGCATCCAATGTTAGAATGAATTCAAAGAACACGTACAAAAAGACGCCAACTCCAAAGATCCAATCATTGCCATGGAGACAATAGTTCATTATCAACAACTCATTTAATTAACCTAGCTAGTCCAGAAATTAACCTCAAGAAGGTGGAGTAGCTGTGTCTTTGATGGCGTTGATTTCATCAGAAATTAACCTCGAGGAATGTTTCTCCATCCTATGCTTCCGCCATGAGTGTTGTTTCTCTCTATCGCTCGCTCCTTCGTCGTCACAAGCAAACACAAAACCCTAACAATACGACTAATGAAATTAGAGGGAGGAATACGAAATTAGGGTTTGGGAAGTGAATGAAGGCAAGGGAGAAAAGGAAGGTGGAATATGAATCAGCGAGTAATTTTGAGACTCTATTCAAAACCCCAAAATGTGGAGAGCGGAAATATTTGCCCGCCCATTCAAATTGTAACCTGCTTAATTAATTTTCATATGTTATCACCACTAAAACATTGGCAATTCAATCATATCTCTTAAACCTATGAATTTGCCATGCTTTAGCCACCAAAATTGTATTTTTTCATATGAATTTATCACCAAAAATAAACAGTGGCAAAAATTGTCACCGCTTACCTACCATATTATACCAAGCGCGTTTAATTTGCATTTTGGTGAGAAATCAGTCCCTAAATTTGCTATCTTTTTTTTTCAGTGGCAAATTTGGTGGCAATTGCCCTTTTTCTACTAGTGTGGATACGATAGGTTGAGGCACTCTCAGTCAAGGTTTGATTATAGGCTCATATTGTCGCATTGGTCATAGTCCTTGGTAGACTTTGATTTGGTCATTCACGAATAATACTCTTTTTTTTTTCAAACGGTTCTCAAAACATTGTTTATGCTTTACTTGTCGATTTAAAACCCGTGTTCCTCACCAATTTTATGTTGAGGGTTGTTAGTATGCTTTTCTGGTAAATGATCTTGCTTATATTATCATGTATTATAACATTATACTAGGTTAGTTTGTTAAGATATTTAGGCGGTTGTATGTTCTTTGCCGCCAAGCAATCAAGATGGTTACAAGTTTAACCGCTAAATCTCTGGTATAAATAGCCTGGAGATATTCTCAATTGTAACATGTACGCTTTTATAATCGTCACTTTATTTTCACAAATCTCCCTGTCGTGTTTGTTGTTGTTGTGTTCTTGTGAGGAGATATCACTGTGATTGTGATATCCAATAGAAAGCTCCTTAGGTAGGTTGCCTAAGAAAAGGCTTACTATTAGACTGTCCTCCCCAATTCTAGTCTTCTGGTCTTGCAATCCTCTGGATTGCTTGGGTTAGTCATTTAGAACTTTTGCTCAGCTTGTAAGGAGACTCTGTCAAGTCTGATTCTCTACCGGTTCTCTTGTACTTTCACATCAATCTAATAGAAGATCAGACGGATTTAATCGTTGAATACGTTGTTGTGATTCTGTGACTTGATCTATGGATTCCACACATTGATTGAGGTTAATTCCACCACGTTCGAGACGAACAGATCCTGATCCAATGGCCTAACAAGTGGTATTAGAGCCACAGGAGGTTGAATCGAGGACTGAAACAGCGAATTCACCGGAATTTTAGCTATTCTTGCCGATTTCAGTCGAATTTCACCCGAAATTTAACGAATTTCTCATCTTCTACTCATTTCTTGCTGTGTTTTACACTTTTACACCTTAAAAACGAGAAAAATGTAAAATCGAACGGGAATTTACGGACAAAATTTGAGAAATTTGATATCAATCAATTCGCAATTGTTCAAAGATCAATCCTTCAAATTTGCACAGAAAAATTCCAACTAAAACTGATCCAAATTTGACAGCTGTCCGAACGGATTGGCTTAGACTGTTCTTAGATATTCCTTGCTGACGTCATCAGTGTCACCCGATCGGATCACCACCCGATTGGTGAAGAATTGTTGTTTGAGTTTCATTAACTGACGTCATCCTGTCACCCGATCGGATTACCACCCGATCGGTGAAAGGTTGAAGGTTAAACTTTTCAATGGTTTGGTGTCACTCGATCGGACAACCACTCGATTGGATTACCACCCGATCGAGTTGCCATCCGATCCGTGTTCAACACTTGTTACCTGACTGTGCCACTCGATCGGATCACCATCCAATTCAAGTGCATCAGCTTGAAACTTTTGAAAGTTCTAAAAATTTGTCTAAATGTTTGAAACTTTTTCAGGATTTCAACAATGGGAGACGATTTCCTAAACCCATTCAGTGACGTGTTTGCATACAACAGGGGAGACGCCACGAAAAGTAATACGAACAACACAGCTCCAAATCCAAATCCAAATCCAAAGAAGGCGATTGCTGACTCACTTAGCGTGGACAACGCTTATGGTACTTACAATAAGCCGCCTAAGCTCATGGCAATCGAAGATTATAAAAGATGGGCGAGCAGATTCGAAGATTGGTTAAAGGCATTCGCTTATCAAAGCTGGAAGTGTTTGAAAAATGGTTTCTATATTGGAAGGGATGATTATGAAAATCTGATTGATACTGAACAAGAAACATTTATTGCGAAACAGAAATGTATTGCATTATTACATCAATCTGTTAGGGATGATATCATTTCTTTGATCGATTACAAAGATTCAAGAGATTTGTGGGGCAAAATTAGAAAAGAAGTGTGTAGGAGGAGCAGAAATAGTTAAGAACAAGAAACGTCTACTAAAGAAAGAATTTCATTTGTTCGGATGTATGAAGAATGAGTCGGTCTTAAAGATGATTGAGCATTTCTGTCACCTAAAAACAGAGCGTGTGAGATACGGAATTACTTTCACCAAAGAAAAATTGGTAGAGAAGTTGTTGGAATCGTTGCCAGACGAAAAAGATTGGCAGTATTATGCACTGGTTTTGAGAAACACTATGAAAATGTCCGACATGACTGTTAACTGGCTGATCGAAAAGTTTGAAAGTCATGAACTTGAGATCAAGAAGATGAATAAAGTCAACACCCCGTACCAACAAAACATCGATCCGTATTATTGGGGAAGCATGATACCTAAGACTTTTTCACCAAAAACTGCTTTTTCAGCTAAGAGCTCAAACACCGTTACCGAAGAAAGACAAAACAGCAGTCCAGCACCCAGTAGTTGTTATCACGGGGGTACTTCTTCATCCACTCCAAGCCAGCAACAACAATCTGTTCCTAAGAACGTGTTTCAGTGTAACATTCCAGTAAATCTGAACAATGCTCAGAATTTCAATGAAGAAACTGCAAAATAGCAAATGGTATTTCTTGCTTCAATCCTGGAATACTATGAAAGTTTGGTACCCGGGAAAATCGAGAACATGAATCTGACCAAAGAAGATTATGATCAAATTGATCCCGAAGAAATGGAGTTGATCGACATACGCTGGTGCATGGCAAGTGTAGTTCGAAGAGCTCAGAGGTTTGTGGAGATAACTGGAAGACACTCCATCGATGGACCTTCAACGAAGTTGGGCTTCGATAAGTCAAAAGTTACATGTTTTAAGTGCAAGCAGAAAGGGGCACTTTAAGAGGGAATGCAGGAATGCAGCTTCCGATGAAACGGCCAATCCATTCGATGATGGCTACTACAAAAAGGCCATTTATCACCAGAATCGGGAGATGCCGCCGAGAATGAAACAAATTGAAGAAACTCTGAAAGAAAAGTCGAGAGCCTTAGCAGTAATTCATGATGATGAGGGCTTCGACTAGAGTGAGTTTTTACCGGAAGAAGATATTGTGGGTTTTGCATTGATGGCAAAAATCATACCATTCAAAGACACACGAACTGAAGAGGAGAAATACGGTTATAGAAAAATGTTAGCTCAAAACATGAAGGATAGAAATTATCGAATCAGGAAAGAGGCCAAAAGTGCAAACAAATGGGATGCTGATCGAGAGTGCTATTTGGACCCTAAAAGAAATATAATTGCTGAACCATCAACACTCACTGTTGAGACTCTCATTGAACAAATAGCACAATAGGAAGAAGAAAGACAGAGAGAATGGGCAAGGCAAGCTGAAGAGGAAGAGTTAAAGTCAAAGAAATTCGATGATGGGATAATCGACACAATAAAAGAAATGACTGCAGAGAACCTGAAAAAGATGGCAGATAAAGTGCTTGCAGCAAAGGTATTAGAGGTAGATTCTAAGTCTGCATCTGAGTCAAAGAGCCAGGTCAGTTGTAGTGATTCAACAAATGGGTCAGGTAAGACTGATAAGGCTAAAACTGAGAGTGACTGCAAAAATTTCATGAAAGATTGCAAAGTTTGCAGCACACATGCATATCTCAATGCCAAAAAGACTGAAGAACTGGTTGCAAAGGTCAAATCAGTTGAAGATCAAATTTTAAATCGTGATAAACCTGTGAGAGCTTCAAATGATGTAGAACGATTTTGGAATGAAAATGAAAAGTTAATTCATGAACACCGACAACTTTCTGAAAATCATGAGAAGCTAAAAAGAACGATAAAAGATTCTGATGAGCGAAATAGTAAAACATCAAAAGAAAACCTTCAACTGTCGGGAGTCCTTCAGTCAAAAGAAAAGCAAATCAACCAGCAGTTAGATGAGATTGCAAATCTTGAACTTCAGTTTCAGGAAGTCAAGATTGAGAACGAACGAATCAATCTGAAACTGAACAGCTCCGCGAACTTTGTTCTTCAACACATAGTTCCCAAACCCATTGGGAAGAACAAAGCTGGTGAAGATGTATACTCAGATGGAACTGGGGTAGGGTATCATCAAGTTCCACCACCCGTGTTGAATAATTTTTCAAAGAAAAAGTCTGGGTTGGATAATGATGATGAAATAAATGAGGTTAAACTTCTAGAAACGATCGATGTCATATTCACTTCATCATCTGATGAAGACAATGTTCAGTCTGAAGTTGTTAAAAATGTGGTTGAAAACGTTTTAAAATCTGACAGTGATCAACTAAGGATGAAGAGTGCTTTTTAAATAACTACATTCCGAAAACAACATCCAAAAACAACTTAAGTGAAGAACCTACTCTTGTGATGAACAAGATGTCTGGTTCAGATAAGTTGTATTCGGATCTTGAATTTCCACTTGAGAATGTGAATGATGAAAAATTGAAAAATGTGTTCAAACTGGTTGAGATTGATGTTTCTAAAATCGAAGGTTTGAAACGTTCCAAAAGGCAAAAGGCAATTGAACTTTGAAAAGGATAAATCTTACTACAAAAAACCTGTTATATTACCATGATTTAATAACAACAACCAAAACAGATGGTCGGGTGGTTATCAGGGTGGTAAGAACAATCAAAGAAGGAACTTTCAAAACAAGAAGTTTGTTGAGAAAAAGGTGTTTGTGAAAAGCTCGAGTTCACATTCGGAGCAAGAATCTGAAATTTTTTCAAAATCAAATGAAGAATTCATTGACAAAAAGGCCTCACAGCCTCAGACCGAAGGCAAAAGTCGGGAAGTTGACACCCGAACATGCTTTAAATGCAACAAAGTTGGACACATCGCACGAAAGTGCACCAACTCAAAGCCTAAGTCTGTGGTTGTCGAGAGTCCGAAAAAGAAAGACGATGTCAAAGGCAAAGCTCCAGTGGTTGTTGAGAAGAAGGTTTTGAAAAATGAAAACACCAAAGTCAAAACTGAACCTGTAAAGAAGTCGGTAACTATAACTGATAAATTTTACAAACGTGTCGCTTCATCTCAACAAACATGGAAGCCAAAATCTGATGATAAGAAAGTAAGTTCTCCAAAACCAATGGTTTCTGAGCCTGCAAAACAATAATCTTCAACCACACCGGTAAAGATGAATGTTTCATTGGATTACTATGAGAAACTTGAGAAACAAACTTCTATCTCTTCAGGGAAGATGTATGTCGCAACGAAAGACCAATCATCAGGTCAACCTCCTAAAAATGATTTTTTTTTTTGGTACAAAGAGGTCTGAAGAAAATCTCAAGATGAATGGTAAGAATTTCCCACCATTATACACCAAAACCACACGCATTAACGTCAAGTTACCAGAGTCAAAAGAGGCTTGGGTTGCTTCAAAATCTCACTAAATGTTTTTTTGAAATGTGCAGGAACTCCCAAGATCTATCTCTCGTTGGATTATGGATAGCGGAGCTTCTCGGCACATGACGGGGAGAAAAACCCTGCTTTACGACGTTAGAGGGTTTAACGGAGGTTACGTTGGTTTTGTCGGTAATCAGGGAGGTCGTATAATTGGTGAGGGAACATTATCGAATGGTGTAATCACGTTTGAAAGAGTCAATTACATCGTCGAGCTAGAGAACAATCTTCTGAGCATCTCTCAAATTTGTGATCGAATGTATTCGACACACTTCACGGATAAAGAATGTCTGATCTTGAAGCCGGGGTTTGTCATCCCCGAGGAGTGGATCATCATGAGAGCACCACGAGTTAATGATCTGTACGTGTTGGATATGAGCGTAGCCACGACTACCACGGGTCAAACTCATTGCTTCATGTCAAGAGCCACTGAAAAGGAGTCGCAACTGTGGCACCGGAAGATGGGCCACATTCACCTGGGCAAGATGAACTACCTAGTGCATAACGACTTGGTAAAAGGTGATCACTTGAAGAGTTTCCATCTTGAGGGGGAGTGCATTAGTTGTGTCAAAGGTAAACAACGAAAGAAATCCCACCCGTGCAAAAAGATAAACTCAGTCTCGAGGCCGTTGGAGAGACTTCACATGGATCTTTTTGGTCCTGTAAACGTTAAAAGCATAACTGGTGATCTCTACTGCTTAGTTGTTACAGACGACTATTCGAGATTTTCGTGGGTGTCGTTCTTGAAGTCAAAAGATGAATCATTCGAGAGTTTGCTGAGACTTTTCAGAAAGATTGAGAATTTGTACCGAACCCGCATCAAAAGATTGAGAAGTGACAACGGTACTGAGTTTAAGAATAACAAAATGGAAGAATTTTGTGATAGGAGAGGTATTCTGCAAGAATTCAGCGCACCTTATACTCCGCAACAGAATGGAGCAGCAGAAGAAAGAACAGAACATTGATTAAAACGGCCAGGACGATGCTTGCTAATTCCAAATTACCGATCAATTTCTGGGCAGAAGCAGTTTCAGCCGCTTGCTTTACTCTTAACTGGGTACTTACTGTAAAAAAGCACAACAAGACATGTTTCGAGTTGATCACCAACCGCAAGCCTAATCTCGAGTATTTGGAACCGTTCGAGTCGCAACCCCCGATCCCTAATCCCCGGGAACGGGCGGCCGCGAGCCAGTTTCGGTGGTATCACGTTACTGTCCAATTTGGCAGCGGTAATTTTCATCAGGATCGTAGTTAGGAAATATTTTATCAGAGTAAACCACCACATTTTTATAACATTAAACACATGGGTAAAACCTAAGTTTTCATTATATACACTTTTGTAGGAATAAATCCTATTTATTTAACAAAACATCTATTTTATTCTTAGGTAACTTTATTACCACTTTTCCAAGCCTTCAGTGCTGTCCAGCTGGCTTCTATTTGGCTTTCACATTTTGTTACCTGAAATGCGTTTAAAAACATTTTGTCAGTGGGAAATACTGGTGAGTGAATCCCAGTTTAATCAAGTTTAAGTAAAACCATTTCACAGTGTACAGTATTGAGGGCGATCTCGCAATACATTTGTTTCCAAGTTATACCAATTATCACCCGTTGGTACTGTTAGACCTGACTTGTGGAAATGTTACTCCTTGACCAGGTGGTAACAAATTTTGTATACAAAACCCCAACATACCCACGATAATTGTATTCTTACAAATACTCAATAACTGCTTAATATATAATTATTCATGTGAGGTTTTGTAAAAAAAGTTAACAAAAGGTTTACAAAAAGCGGATAAACTCACAAAAAGGTTTACACAAAAAGAAGGATTACTCACATTGTTGTCTTAGAGTTATCAGTAAGGATTTCCTGGGAATAATCTATAAATTACACAAATGCACGTGTGTTAGAATAGTAACCCATTTTAACATTAGTAATACCCTCCCCGAGACGGCATTCCAACGACTACGACGGGCAGAAGCACGACAGCCATTACGGAACCCTAGATCAATCGGGCAGAGTATCTAATACGTCTCCACGGGTTATAATACTTACATCGTAGCAGAACGTCGCTATTTTAGGGGTATAATACCCGCGTATAATAAGCCTACTATCAGAAATTTGAGATTGAGAAATAAAAATGAGCGAATTCGATTGAGACCCGATGCGTTCTATTTATAAGGACTGAAATCGACTTTCACGCGGCCCGCGTCAATCCCCGGTCAAACTTATAGCTGATCCGGGTCAGCGAGTAGGGTCGACGTGTGGCTGCCACGTGGCAAGACCAGGCTGTGCCACAATCTCGATCTCACGCGGCCCGCGTAAGGGTAAGCTTAAGCTTACGTGGCCCGCTAAACTTAAAATTCTGATTTTTATTTTATTTTTAATGTTATATTGTATTTGGGCTCGGTTTTCACATTTGGGGTATATTTAAAGACATATTAGGACATTTTAAATATTTTTAGGGTGTCGGAAAAATAATCGAGGGTGTCGGTTTTCTTGAGGATTGTTATATCCTCCCCACCTTATTTTGGAGCTCGTCCTCGAGATCTACTGGAACAAGTGTGGATATTTCTTTTGCATTTCTGATTCAAGCTCCCATGTGTACTCAGGTCCTCTTTTGGAGTCCCACTTCACTTTGACCAGAACTAATCTCTTATGCTTGAGACTCTTAACCTTCCTGTCTTCAATCTGTAGAGGCCTCTCTACAAACTTGAGTTGTTCATTTACCTTTATATCCTTAAGAGGCACTACAAGTGATTCATCAGCTAAGCATTTCTTGAGATTTGATACATGAAATACATCATGTATACCTGCCATTTCATCTGGCAGTTGTAGCTGATAGGCTACAGGTCCTATTCTTCTAACAATTTCAAAAGGTCCAATATACCTGGGACTTAGCTTTCCTCTTTTGATGAATCTTACCACTCCTTTCCAAGGAGAGACTTTTAACAATACCTTATCACCTACTTGGAATTCTAACGGCTTACGTCTGTAATCAGCATAGCTCTTCTGTCGATCGCGTGCTGTTTTCAGTCGTTCCTTGACTTGAATGATTTTATCGGTTGTTTCTTGCACTATCTCAGGTCCAGATAGTTGCTTTTCCCCAATTTCTTCCCAACAGACTAGGGTTCTTCACTTTCGTCCATAAAGTGCTTCGAATGGTGCAGCATTGATACTTGTGTGATAACTGTTATTATAAAAAAATTCTATTAAAGGTAAGTTGTCGTCCCAGTTACCTCCGAAATCAATTACACAAGCTCTAAGCATGTCTTCCATTGTCTGAATTGTCCTTTCGCTTTGTCCGTCCGTTTGAGGATGATAAGCTGTGCTTTGATTCAGCTTAGTTCCCATTGCTTTTTGGAAAATTGTCCAAAAATGAGAGGTAAAACGGCTATTCCTATCAGAAACAATTGATAAAGGTATTCCATGTAATGAAACAATTTCATTTAAATATAATTTGGCTAACTGTTCCATACTACAAGTTTCCTTCATTGGTAGGAAATGAGCTAACTTAGTTAGCCTATCTACAATCACCCAGATTGAATCATTACTTTTTCTTGTTTTGGGTAATTTGGTAACAAAATCCATTGTTATCAATTCCCATTTCCAAAATGGCATTTCTAATTGCTGTAACAAACCTGAGGGTTTCTGATGTTCAGCTTTGACTTATGAACATGTCAAACATTTAGAAACATAAACTGCTATATCCTTTTTCATTCCTATCAACTAGAAATTTTTCCTTAAATCCTGGTACATCTTATCACTTCCTGGATGCATCGTATATTTAGATTTATGATCTTCTTCTAATACACGGTGACGTAAATTTCCTAATTTAGGTATCCACATTCTCTTTTTATGGAATCTCCAAATTCCATCAGTTCCTCATTCTAATTCCTTAATCATTCCTTTTAATTTTTCAGTATCTTCCTTGATTACTGACTCTTGTGCTTTTCTAATTTGATCATTTAAATCTACTTGTAGATTTAATTTAAGAGAACGTACCCTTTTTGGCTTTTCGTGATACTTTCAACTTAAAGCATCTGGCACTACATTTGCCTTTCCTTCATGATATTGGATATCACAATCGTAATCACTAAGTAATTCCATCCAACGTCTTTGTCTCATATTCAACTCCTTTTGCCCGAAAACATGCCTTAAACTCTTATGATCAGTGAATATGGTAAACTTACTACCATAAAGATAATGTCTCCAAATCTTAAGGGCAAAAATTATAGCTCTTAGTTCCAAATCATGGGTTGAATAATTCTCTTCATGATTCTTAAGCAGTCTAGAGACGTAAGCTATAACCTTTTGACGTTGCATCAATACACATCCATAACCTAACTTAGAAGCGTCACAATAGACTACAAAGTCTTCAGTTCCTTCTGGTAACGCTAGTATAGGTGCATGGGTTAATTTTTGCTTTAGGATTCTAAAGGCTTCTTCTTGTTTTGGTCCCCATTCAAACTTAATGGATTTACAAGTTAACTTGGTTAAGGGAATGGCTATTCTAGAAAAATCTCGAATAAATCTTTTATAATAACCGGCCAATCCAAAGAAACTTCTAACCTCAGTTGGCGACTCAGGGGTTTTCCATTTGGTAATTGCCTCGATCTTTGTTGGATCTACATGAATTCCTTCATGGTTAACTAAATGTCCAAGAAATTGTACCTGCTCTAACCAAAACTCGCACTTTGAAAACTTAGCATAAAGTTTTTCCTTTCTTAATAGATTTAAAAGTAAGTGCAAATGCCTTGCATGTTCCTCTTTACTTCTAGAGTAAATTAGAATATCATCTATAAAGACAATTATGAATTTATCCAAATATGGCTTACATATTCGGTTCATCATGTCCATAAATGCGGCTGGGGCATTGGTTAAACCAAATGGCATTACAGTAAATTCATAATGACCATACCTTGTTCTGAATGCAATTTTAGGAATGTCCTCTTCCTGTACCTTTAATTGATGATATCCTGATCTTAAATCGATCTTAGAGAAAAATCGAGCTCCTTGTAGTTGATCAAACAGATCATCATTTCTTGGTAATGGATACCGATTCTTAATCGTGACCTTGTTCAATTCACGGTAGTCAATGCACATACGCATTGATCCATCATTCTTTTTAACAAACAAAATCGGTGCTCCCCATGGTGATGAGCTTGGTTGTATGAATCCTTTCTCCAATAATTCGTCTAATTGTTTCTTCAGTTCTTGCATTTCAGCGGGTGCCAAACGGTAAGGTGCTTTGGCAATCGGTGTTGTCCCTGGTAGCAGATGGATTCTGAATTCAACTTCCCCTGGTGGCAGTCCTGGCAATTCCTCTGGAAATACATCTGAAAACTGGGACACCACTGGAATGTCTTTTAATTCTTTTCCTTTAGTGTTAGTGATTATAGAAATCAAATACACTATAGATCATTTTCTTATATAACTTGTAGTTTTCATCATAGAGATGAATTTTGTGGATATAAACGGTTTATCTCCTTTAATTGTGATCTTTTCACCCATTGGCGAATTTACTTGAATTGACTTTTGATCACACAAAATACTGGCTTTATTGGCTATTAACTAATCCATTCCTAACACGACATCAAACCCTGCTAGATTCATTGGGTAAAGGTTTGCAATAAATTTCTGATTAAAAATTTCTATTCTTGCTCCCTGCAAGACTTCAGAAATCCTAACGGTTTCTCTATTTGCTGTCTCTACTAGAAATTCTTGTGGTAGTTTAGTTAATGATTGATTCAGAAGTTTGCAAAACGAAGTATTGATAAAACTTTGGTTTGCACCAGAGTCAACTACTACATTAGCAAAAATATCATTAACTAAGAATCTACCAGCTATGACGTCCGGGATTATCTTGGCTTCATCTGCAGTTAGAACAAATGCTCTAGCATTTTTAGTGTTCTTGTTGTTTGCAGGTGGAGCTAACTTCGGACAGTTTGGCTTGATATGACCTTTTTCTCCACAGATGAAGTAGAATCCATTACTTGTTTTCCTCCTACAATCTTCTTCCATGTGTCCTGGTGGCTTACAGTAATTGCAGTGAGTGGAGCATCTTCCAGAATGCTTCTTCTTGCAGATCCTGCAGAATGGTGCAGAGGTAGAACCTACATTCCTACAGTTTGAATTCCCAGAACGAAATTCTTGGGTAAGCCTTTGGGTTAGGTTTCTCCTCTGGTCTTCTTCTCTAGTACGCACCAGTTCATCAGTCAAGGTATTGGCTAGTTCTACAGCTTCTTCTATGGTTTGGATTCTAGCTGCCTTGACTACATGCCTAATCTCCCCAATTAATCCCCAGATGTAACGGGAGATTAATACTGGTTCAGGTGATGCAAGGGTTGGCACTATTCTAGCATATTCAAAGAATGTGGTAGTATAACCCTTACTATCTACCCCGGTCATTCTAAGATTCAGAAACTTATTCGCTATCTGTTCCTTATCATTGGGAGGGCAGAATTTCCTTTCTACCATGTTCTTGAACTCTTCCCATTCCATGTTATAAACCCTATCACTTCCCCTTGACTGGAGGATGGTGTTCCACCATTCTAGGGCTGAGTTCTTAAACAGATTTGAAGCAAACATTATCTTGTCTTCTTCAGCACACTTGCTTATTTTTAGAACAGCCTCAGTCTTCTCTATCCAGCGTAGAGCTACAATGGGTCCTTCATTGCCCGAGAATTCTATTGGTTTGCAGGACCAGAATTCTTTGTAAGAACAACAATATGGCATGGTTCATCTTCTTTTGGGAATGGGCACTTGAAGTACGGGTCCATTGTTCACGCTGTGTTCAGGTTCAGTTGGCCGCTTACTACTATGCTTACTTTTATTATTCGCTTCTTGAACCGTTTGAATAATAAATGGCATTGCATCTATAATTCCTTGTGCCACTATATGTTGAACGGCACTATTATCCATTTGGTTTCCATTGTTATTGTTGTTCGGATTCTCATTATTCAGATTATCATTATTCGAGTGGTTGTCGTTCTGAATATTATCATTCTGGTTTTCCTAATTCACTTCGTTGTCCATCTGAATTTTAAACATTTACCAAATGTTAATATCATCAATAATATTTGAATATAGCCAATCACATGTCACACACTTTTGGTCAAAAGCGTCGATCATTGCGACTTACTCTATTCATATAGTATGCATCTATTACACACCAGTACTGAAATAAAAATTATAATACCGACTGAAATTTAAAACTACACTACCAGTAGTAGGCATTCGTAGTTTTTTTTAACACATACACACATATATTATTATATTATATTATTTCTACCGTCTCCACTATTTATTCAGGGATATGGATTAATTCAAAAATCCATATTACGTTCATCATATTTCCATACGAGACGCTCTCCCACCTGTCGCATTCTCTCACGGCTTTCTAAAATTTACTCACCGAAAGTCCTAAGTTCTTGTACGTTTTCTACACTCATTGGGGGTGCAGGTTCTAGGACTGGGTTTGGAATCTGGGGTGCGGGTTCCTGATATGGAGGTATAGGGGCCTGGTATGGGTAAGGATTTTCTAAAATCTCCCTAATGTATGCATCGTTATTAAAATAGGGATCTAGAGTATCTAACCCTGGGTAGGTTCCTAGGTTGGACATTGGCACATTTTCGTGAATCAGGTAGCGTTGCACATAGTCCCTAACATCATCCCACCAGGGATCATAATTTGGATCTAGGGGATTTGTTGCAGGTACCCTAGGTATCTCCTCCGGGTTGAAATCATGCATTTTTATTTGGTTTTCAGGGTTTTCTATTTCCATGGGTTGGTCAGGAATTGGTGGTTGTGGTTGGGGTGTTAGCATTTGTTCCAGGTTTGGGTCAGCTGCAGTGGTTGCTAAAATATGGATATTAGCTATACCCCTATTGAGCATATCCAGGGCATAGGCATCGGTTTCTCTTTTCGCTGCGGCTAATACTCTCTATTCCTCTAACTTTTTCATACGCTTCCTATGCTCGTGTGCTCCCCTACTGGACCATCCCCTCTTTTTCAGAGGAAATGGCTCTTCAGATTGAGCCTTAAACATAAAGAATCCTTCTTCCGTATCAGCAGAGTACCCCGAGAGGGTAGGCTGAGAAGAGGAGGTGCCTTCGCTTCTAGGTGAACCAGACAATTAACGATACGTGTTAGATGGTCCTTGGTCGCTCATACTGTAAACTAACAGATAGTCAGATAACACATAACAAGAAAATACAAATATGCACATATTTCCGTTATTTATTTCCTAACACTTTGAATTTTGGTGTCAGCATAACACTGCTGTGGCTCAATTAGTGGCATAGCTCTGATACCACCTTCTGTCGCAACCCCCGATCCCTAATCCCCGGGAACGGGCGGCCGCGAGCCAGTTTCGGTGGTATCACGTTATTGTCCAATTTGGCAGCGGAAATTTTCATCAGGATCGTAGTTAGAAATATTTTATCAGAGTAAACCACAACATTTTTATAACATTAAACACATGGGTAAAACCCAAGTTTTCAGTATACACACTTTTGTAGGAATAAATCCTATTTATTTAACAAAACATCTATTTTATTCTTAGGTAACTTTATTGCCACTTTTCAAGCCTTCAGTGCTGTCCAGCTGCCTTCTATTTGGCTTTCACATTTTGTTACCTGAAATGCGTTTTAAAAACGTTTTGTCAGTGGGAAATACTGGTGAGTGAATCCCGGTTTAACCAAGGTTAAGTAAAACCATTTCACAGTGTATAGTATTGAGGGTGATCTCGCAATTACATTTGTTTCCAAGTTATACCAATTATCACCCGTTGGTACTGTCAGACCTGACTTGTGGAAATGTTACTCCTTGACCAGGTGGTAACAAATTTTGTATACAAAACCACAACATACCTACGATAATTGTATTCTTACAAATACTCAATAACTGTTTAATATATAATTATTCATGTGAGGTTTTGTAAAAACAATTAACAAAAGGTTTACAAAAAGTGGATAAACTCACAAAAAGGTTTACACAAAAAGAAGGATTACTCACATTGTTGTCTTAGAGTTATCAAGAAGGATTTCCAGGGAATAATCTATAAATTACACAAATGCACGTGTGTTAGTATAATAACCCATTTTAACATTAGTAATACCCTCCCCGAGACGGCATTCCAACGACTACGTCGGGCAGAACCAAGACAGCAGTTACGGAACCCAAGATCAATCGGGCAGAGTATCTAATACGTCTCCAGGGGTTATAATACTTACATCGTAGTAGAACCTCGCTATTTTTGCGGGTATAATACCCGCGTATAATAAGCCTACTATCTGAAATTTGAGATTGACAAATGAAAATGAGCGAATTCGACTGAGATCCGATGCGTTCTATTTATAGGGGCTGAAATCGACTTTCACGCGGCCCGTGTAAACGTAGGCAAAGGCCTACGCGGCCCGCGTCAATCCCTGGTCAAACTTATAGCTGATCCGGGTCAGTGAGTAGGGTCGACGTGTGGCTGCCACGTGGCAGCACCAGGCTGTGCCACAATCTCGATCTCACGCGGCCCGCGTAAGGGTAAGCACAACATGTTGAGTGCCAAGGCTACACAATGCCACCACAGAAGCCCGAAGACTCATGGCGATTCAACTACGATACCCTATGGGATTCATTCGAGTTAAAAGAAGAGCCAGAGTTCTTTGATGATTTAGATATTTTAAGAGAATATGAAGTAGCACAGGAAAGATTCCCAGTAGGGTCTTCTAGATGTCAACGACAAACTTCCAATGATGATGAAGCTGGTCCAAGTAACGCTGGAGAGAATGATGAAGTTCAGCAAACTCCGACTTCTTCGGAATGTGAACATGCTCCTGATAATCAGACGACAGTAAATGATAATTCAGAATATGATGAAAGGCAAACATTTTATCGTGGTGATTCAGAGTCTGAGGGGGAGCAAATCCAGTCTCCAGATCAGACAATTCCTGTCAATGAACATGTTGCGGATCAGATCGTTACAAATTTGGAAGGTGAGGTGGATGTTCCAGGCGAGGTGATGCCGAGGACTCTTTTATACCATCCAGAAGAGTTGATAATAGGAGAGCTGCAGTCAGGCGTTCGCACCAGAGGCCAGATTGACCATGGTCTTACTTGCTTTTATTCTAAAGTTTCTCCTTTACAATCAGAGTTTTCACTTAGTTGTTTCATTTCGCATATTGAATCGCGAACGTACAAGGAAGCACTAACTGAAGATTCATGGGTCAATGCAATGCAGGAGGAGCTGAGTCAGTTTGAGAAGTTGGGTGTATGGAAACTGGTGGACTTGCCTGATGGTCATAGGAATATAAACACGAAGTGGGTGTTTAAGTGCAAAAGGGACGATCGAGCGGTTATTGTTCGCAACAAAGCTCGACCCGTGGTCCAGGGTTTCAGTCAGTAGGAGGGGATAGATTTCACTGAAGTATATGCTCCGGTTGCTCGACTTGAAGGAATCGGAATCTTCCTAGCATTTGCTTCTTGGAAAGGATTTAAGTATATTAGCTAGATGTGAAGTCGACATTTCTCTATGGCAAAGTGAAGGAGGAGGTATATGTCGGACAGCCACCGGGCTTCACTGACCCAATCCACAAAGATAAGGTTAATCTCTTGGATAAGGCGTTATACGGCTTGCATCAGGCCCCAAGAGCGTTGTACGAGACGCTCTCTCAACATCTGCTAGCCAACAACATCATCTGAGGCAAGGTAGATGCCACCCTCTTCACAAAAGAAGTCGACGGCCATCTTCTGATAGTCTAAATTTACGTGGATGACATTATTTTCGGGTCGACAAATGTAGAACTCTGCAAAGATTTTGAAAAATTGATGAAGCAGAAGTTCGAAATGTCATCAATGGGTGAGATGAAGTTCTTCTTAGGGCTCCAGGTCGATTAACTGCCCGAGGGAATGTTCATACATCAGACGAAGTATGTTCACGATGTCTTAGAGAAATTTGGGATGTCCGAGACTGCTCCAGTATCCACCCCGTTAGCGACGAACCATGGAATCAACCCTGATGTCACCGGAGAGAAGGTGGATGAAACGTTATACCACTCCATGATCGGATCGCTGATTTATTTGACGGCATCGAGACCTGATATTATGTATCCAACCTGCCTCGCGGCCCGATTTCAATCAAGTCCCAGATCTTCGCATATGACGATCGTCAAGAGGATATTACGCTACCTGAAAGGAACTCCAAGCTTGGGGTTGTGGTATCCAAAAGATGGCAATTTCATGCTTGAGGGGTACTCTGATTCCGATTTCGGCTGCCGCAAAGTCAATGCTAAATCAACAACTGCGGGATGCTAGTTTTTTGGACCCCGATTGGTCACCTGGCAATGTAAGAAGCAAACTTCTGTTGCTTTGTCTACATGTGAAGCCGAGTAGGTATCTGCTAGCAGCTGCTGCTCTCAGATCTTGTGGATCCAGCAACAGATGCGCGACTACGGTTTGTAATTTCTTACTTCTCCATTTTTTGTTGATAATGAGGCAGCCGTTAGCATAACAAAAAATCCTGTTCATCACGCTAAAACCAAACATATTGTATATGTCGGACAGCCACCGGGCTTCACTGACCCAATCCACAAAGATAAGGTTTATCTCTTGGATAAGGCGTTATACGGCTTGCATCAGGCCCCGAGAGCCTGGTACGTGACGCTCTCTCAACATCTGCTAGCCAACAACATCATCCGAGGCAAGGTAGATGCCACCCTCTTCACAAAAGAAGTCGACGGCCATCTTCTGATAGTCTAAATTTACGTGGATGACATTATTTTCGGGTCGACAAATGTAGAACTCTGCAAAGATTTTGAAAAAGTGATGAAGCAGAAGTTCGAAATGTCATCAATGGGTGAGATGAAGTTCTTCTTAGGGCTCCAGGTCGATTAACTGCCCGAGGGAATGTTCATACATCAGACGAAGTATGTTCACGATGTCTTAGAGAAATTTGGGATGTCCGAGACTGCTCCAGTATCCACCCCGTTAGCGACGAACCATGGAATCAACCCTGATGTCACCGGAGAGAAGGTGGATGAAACGTTATACCACTCCATGATCGGATCGCTGATTTATTTGACGGCATCGAGACCTGATATTATGTATCCAACCTGCCTCGCGGCCCGATTTCAATCAAGTCCCAGATCTTCGCATATGACGATCGTCAAGAGGATATTACACTACCTGAAAGGAACTCCAAGCTTGGGGTTGTGGTATCCAAAAGATGGCGATTTCATGCTTGAGGGGTACTCTGATTCCGATTTCGGCTGCTGCAAAGTCAATGCTAAATCAACAACTGCGGGATGCTAGTTTTTTGGACCCCGATTGGTCACCTGGCAATGTAAGAAGCAAACATCTGTTGCTTTGTCTACATGTGAAGCCGAGTAGGTATCTGCTAGCAGCTGCTGCTCTCAGATCTTGTGGATCCAGCAACAGATGCGCGACTACGGTTTGCAATTTCTTACTTCTCCATTTTTGTTGATAATGAGGCAGCCATTAGCATAACAAAAAATCTTGTTCATCACGCTAAAACCAAACATATTGAAATTCATCATCACTTCATCTGAGATTGCTTCGAGAAGAAGTTGATACGAATTGACAAAATCCACACCGATGAGCAAAAAGCTGACTTACATACCAAAGCTTTTGATAGAACACGTTTTCAATATCTTTTAAAACTTAATGGTATGAAGTTATTGTTAGTTGCGGAGGGGATTCTTGGCGTAGATGAAGGTACCACTGTAGATGATGTTGAAAAGCAATCTGCACTGGTTTGTCGAATTTTTCATTGTTTTGGTATTGAGGGGGAGATAGATAATATTTTCAGAAAATACAAAAACAATAAAATATGCAAAAAACCAAAAACATGAGATATTTCAAAATCCAAAAAGAATAGAAAACCGAAAAAGAGTTTGTGTAAAAAGGGGAAATGATAGTACATCAGCTAGATAGTTGCAGTACACTAAAGAAATGTAATGATTAAAAGTGTTAAGCAGTCTCGCTAATGATATGTCGGTAGGTTTTTATACATTTAGTAGATTTGTTTGGGATATAAACCTAAATCATTTCTTGCTATTACGTGGGGAACATCTCTTGGATATATAGGTAACCCCTGAAATCTTGTTTGAAAGACTTTTCTATTTCTGACTTACTAGGTCTATGTGCGTAATGATATTTGGGGTATTATACCAGGACTTCTGATTTTGCGGAAGCAATAGCCTAGTCCTCGTATAATACTCTGCACTGCCTTAATCTTAAAGCCTGCCCTCAGCATAAAAATGATGAAACATTGAAAAATGCTAATCATGTGCTGTTGAAGAAAAGATCCCCAAACGGGACACACCGAAAGTCGAGCCATCATCTCTCTATCTGAACGGAAGTTCTAACCTGAGCTCTCATGGCCTCGCATTACCCGTTTATAGATATCATTATTGTACGTTCACCTGTAAGACCGAATATAGAAAGTCTGGATACGAGAGTATATTCTGAGGTGGGACACGCGTATAAGTTAAAATATTAAAACATTAACTCTTATCCTGAACAGATTGAAATTTGTTTGAAAATTTAAATTGGATCAGTATATCGGCAATCACTGTGAATTGTTTAATACTTAGTATGCAATCAAGCTTAACGGTACTAGTAGCTTGTCTGCAGCTGATATGATACCTTAACACGCTCACCAAAAATATGTTTGTAAATAATTTACGTTTATTGCATTTCATTACAGTTTAGCATTTAAACCCAAAAAGATTTCATAGTTTTCTAGTTTTAAACTTTCTTAAAATCCCAAAAAGATTTTATATTTCTACTTTATTTTATCGACAAACCAAGGTAGAAAGCTGATCTTCAGACTCGCAGTCTTGAAGCAGGTGCAGGAAGTTTTTGAGATGGACAGATGGGTTGGGAGCTTATCATGAAAAAAACTTGGTAAAAAACAAAGTCAATGTGTTGGTGCACGAATGTCTAAAGCCTGCGTCTTAGTCTTAGTTGATCAATGTGTAGGGTCTAGATGTGTTAATTATGTATTGTATAGGTGTTGAAAGTGTAAATGTTTGATTTTCATGTTGAGGTTTCGCTTATATGGACATGTGCCATTAGAGCGAAACTACTAGCTTGAGGTTTCGCTCCAAGTGACATGTTCACATAAGCGAAACCATCTCCCCTATAAATACCCAAGTTGTTTTCTCATTTTGTACGTTCATGTCCAGTGTGTAGCCGACCTGCTGCCTGTGTATTTTGTGAAGATTGAATGAGAAAATTGTTTTAAAGTGAATTCCTTCTGTTTCTACACATTTCTGCTTTGATTCATGCCGATTTTGTATTTCCGCTGCATTTTCGGTAGTTGCTAGCTCGAATTGACTCAATTGACTGTCAAATACGGTCCTACAATTGGTATCAGAGCCAGTTGTGAGCTAGTTGACCCGAATCAAAGCCTTTTTCTAGCACTTTTTGAGTTTCAGACCTTTCCGACGGACAAAATGGACTGAAAATTGGACATATAGTGTATAACTGGTTAATAATAAACCCTTGAGAAATTCATACCTAAAATCAGCTTAAAAGTAACCTAAAATTGGCTCGTGAATAGGTTTCGCTCATACGGTAATAGAGTGGTTTCGCTCTTACGGCATAGGCAATATCAGGGGTTTCGCTCGAGAGGTTTCGCTCATAGTGTCAATTTTTGGGGGTTTCGCTCGTAGGGTTTCGCTCAAAATGTCATTTTTGGGGGTTTCGCGGGTTTCGCTCCTGAGGTTTCGCTTATAGAGTCATTCTTGGGTTTCGCTCAAAGGTTTCGCTCATAGGTCATAACCTGGTTTCGCTCATTTGGTCTGTGTCTAGTTTCGCTTTTGTGAACATTAGGGGGTTTCGCTCATTGTTACACTTGTAGTCTGATTTCGCTTATACGACCTGTTTTTGTGTAAAAATCATGTTTTGAGCCTTTAGTCCATTTCGTACGTGATCAAGTGTTGGAAACTCAGTCTGTGTTAAAAGTTTTCGATAAAAACAACCTGTTAATCAAAAAGTTAAACATTTTTGGAAATTTGTCACAAAAATGGAACATCAAGATTTTTATAACTTGTTTGCGGGAAGTGGTTTGACGGCTACGCAAAGTCCGGCGAGTATAGTTCAGAACGTTAACATGGAGAATGAATTAGGAACTATGCAAAAGCCACCAAAGCTCATGAGTTTAGATGAATATGCGGGTTGGTCCGGCCATTTCAAAAACTGGGTGCAAGCCAATCACTTCGAGTGTTGGATGAAAATAGAGGCGAAGTATGTACCACCAGTTAACGGTAATGGATTGGAAAAGGGCATCGGGAGTTTGACAGAATCTGAACAGATTGACTTCAAGGCTGAAAAGAAGATGGTGAGCATCTTGCAACAGGCCATCAAAGAAGATATCCTCGTTTTACTGCGACATGAAGATAATTCTCAGTCGATGTGGCAAGCGTTGAAGCTGAAATTCCAAGGCAGTGTTTCGATGATTAAAAGCAAGAAGGCTTTAATCAAGAAGGAATTTGACATTTTTACTGGAATTAAAGGAGAAACGACAAAGCAGTTAATCGAACAATACTGTCATCTTGTAGTTGAAATGAAGCGTTTGGAAATTACTAAGACAAATGAAGAGTGGATTGATAAACTGTGTGATGCACTTCCGTATGATGAGTGGGGCACTTATCTAATGATGCTAAAGAACAATTCTGATTTTGTGCACCTCAACCTCAGCTCATTCATCGAGAAGATTGAGGCCCACGAGTTGGAATTGCTGAAAATCAAGAAAATGAACTCAACAAGTGTGCAGCAGGATGTATCGTTGTATTACAAAGGCAACCCTACAGTTTCAACCAATCAAAGTCCAAAAATACATACAGGGTTCAGTGCTGATAACACTTCAAGTGTTTCTTCAAACACTCCGCAATCCGGCAATTCTTCACCATTCGCGAACTTTGAACCGAATGTCAAAGCTCAGGAACAACCTTCACCTCAAAGCTCAACAGGCTCAAATCATCAGGCGTATGTTTCTGGGGTTCAGTGCAACATTGTGGTAAACATAAAGAATGGAAACGAGATAACTGAAACAGCCGCAAAACAGCACATAGCACTGCTTGCTTCCGTTCTTGAGGCTTATGAGGGCTTAGTCGCAGGGAGGATCGGTAATCCTGACATGACGAAGGAGGATTACGATCAAATCGATCCCGAAGAGCTTGAATCGATCGACATAAATAGGTGTATGGCGAGTTTGGTGCGTAGGGCTCAACGTTTCATGGAAATTACAGGCCGGAACAGTCTATCAGGCCCCGATCAAAAGTTAGGGTTTGATAAGTCCAAAGTTACATGCTTTAAATGTAAAGAACGCGGTCACTTCAAACGAGAATGTCCCAATCGTGAAGTAAACAATCATCAAAACCCGTTCACCAACGACTACTACAGGCAAGCGATATATCACCGACCAAACCAACAGCAAACTGTTCAGAGGCCACAGATAGCGAATAAACTGGAAAAAGCACTGATCGTGAATCAAGACGACGAGAAGGTTGCTACAGGTTTCAGCTGGGATAAGTATATCCCAGGTAGCAATGGACAGGCCATGATGGCTGAAGTTGTTGAGATTTCTGAGATGGTGTCTGAATCGGAAACAGTTACTGAGGATGTTTCTGAGGTTGCTGAAGAGGTTTCTGCTGATAATGCAGTCGATATAGAAGAAATAGCTGCTGGAGTGTATTACTACCAGTCTGAGCAGGAGGTTTTAGGAAGTTTAATGAAATCTGTGCTGCCTCCTAACATTTCTGAATCTTTTGCAGGTTATTTTGAAGAATCGAGGACCGGATCCTGCCCAAGGTTTGAAGAGAAGAAAGAAGTCGTTGAAGAGTTGATAGATGTGTCGAAAGAGATGACTGGAGAAGTTTTGAAAGACATTGCTGACAAAGCACTGATGGGAAAACTCAAAGAGGTGGACTCAGAATCCGAGGAGTCAAAGTCTGTCAGTAGTGTGTCTGTCAAAAGAGAGGAATCTGGAGTTCAGGAGAGCAAATCTTTCAAATTGTCTGAGTCGGAGTTAAATAATGTCGGTAAAGTTGATAGTGCTGAGCAGGTTGTTGAAAAGGTTGTTTCAATCCCTGAAACACAGTGCAAACAGTGTTTAGAGCCATGCACGGAGTGTCTTGAAAAAGACACCAAGTATCAGGAATTGAAACACCACGCTGATATGATTAAATTTGACCTTAGCCAAGTGAAAGAGGCGTACGATACTCTCAAAAGGTTAATCAAGATGATACAAAAAGAAAGTTTTGAAAACGCTAAAGCTACAAAATTGGCTAAAGCAACTCTATTAGACAAACAAAATGAAGTCAATTTTAATTTAGACACAATTGCATCGCTTAAGAAAGAACTCGAATTGGTTAAAATTGAGAACGATCGGATTGATAAAAAGTTAATGAGTTATGTGGCTTCATCATACGTTCTTGATCAGATTGTCCCCCAACAGCCACATAAGGCACCAGTCTTTAAGAGCGTTCCACCCCCAATGTGGAATCATTACACACAGAAATATCCAGATAGGGTGGAAGCGGCTTTGAATCTCAAATTGAGATCGATAGAAGATGATTTGCCTGAGACCATAGATGTCACATTTTCCCCATCCGATACCAACAACGAATCTCAGGTTATCAGAAATGTTGTCGATCAGGTGTTGGATGAGGAGAGTGAGAAATCTGAAAAGGCTCAATCTGAGAATGCTGTCAGTGATTCTGAAGATGAAGGGAATTTCTTAGATCGATATGTACGGAAATCGGAAAAGAGTGCGAATGAAGATCCGATCATGGTGGTATACACTATGGTTGGAACTGACAAACTTTATTCCGACTTCGAGTACCCGCTTCAGAATGTCAAGATCGAAAATGTTGAAAAAGTGTTTAAACTGGTTGAAATGAACATTAACGAAGTTATTAACAATAAATTCTTTTCGAAATCCAAAAAGTCGTTTGTTACTTCACGTCCCACAAGTTCGGAAAAGAAAGAAGGGGTTGGTAAAGGTCAAAACAAGAAAAACACCTTTAAAAACAAAGGAATTGTGTTTGAAAAGAAAACGGCTAAGCAGTTGTTTAAGCCGAAAGAGAAGATCAATGAAGTTTTTGTCACTGGTCCTAGTGTTGACGAAGAGAAAGATTATATTTCCAGTCAAAAAGTTGTGGACGATTTCAATGCAGTAAAGAAGTTGAAAGAAGAGTCGGTCAAATCTACTTTTGTCGAATATGACAAAAGGGTGTGTTACCGCTGCAATGAGATCGGCCACATGGCGAAATAGTGTTAGAAAGTCATTGAGAAACCTGCTATTGTAAAACCGGTTAAAAAACAAACTGTTTCAAAACCAAGTGTTCAAAAACAAGCTGTTTCTAAACCAACTGTTCAGAAGTCAAACATTCAAAAACCTCGACCTAAATCTCCAACTGACACAAAGGGCAAAAAGCCGATGGTTTCTCCGATCCGTATTTTGAAGAGAGGTGAATCGTTGAAGTCGGAGGATAAGCCGAAATCGATTTTCGAGATTGGCGAATCTTCTAAGACTCGAAAGACTTCAAAAATTTACCCTAAGACAAAAATTTTTGAAAATCAATCATGGGTCGCGAAATCGAAACCGTCAGTTGAAGTCAAAAAGATGGAGAATGCTTTGAAAATTAATTCGAATCTTTTTAAAGATGATGTGGTTGAGTTTGAAAATGAAGTTGATAAGTTTCTTGATGAATTTCCACCGATAACTAACAAAGTTAAAACAATTGTGAAAGAAGAGGTTCCAAATGTCACATTTGATTTTCCGAAAACAAATGAAAAATGTGATGTTGTGTTCGGAAGTGTGTCGGAAGTAAAGAAATCATGGGCTTCATTGTTTGAATAAGTTTGATTTGATGGTTGCAGGGGCAGCCCAAGTCAATTCTATCGAAGTGGATTATGGATAGTGGCGCTTCAAGGTATATGACTGGGACGCTTGCTCTACTCTATGATGTCAAATCCATAAACGGAAGCTATGTTGGATTTGCTGGGAATCAAGGTGGAAGGATCGTTGGTCAAGGAACGCTGTCTAATGGCGTGATTTCGTTCGACAAAGTGAACTACATAGTAGAGTTAACAAACAATTTACTCAGTATATCACAAATCTGTGATAAAGCATTTAGTGTACACTTTACTAAAACTGAATGTGTTGTGTTGAAACCAGGGTTTAAAATCCCTGATGAGACGGTGCTGTTGCGAGCTCCGTAAAAGAATGATCTTTATATACTTGATATGAGCGTAGCAACGCCAACATCTCATCAGAAACAGTGTTTTGTGTCTAAAACTAAAGCGACAGAAAAAGATTTGATAATGTGGCATCGAAAGATGGGCCACATTCATGTTCGCAAAATGAACTTTTTGGTACACAATGATTTAGTTGATGGTGTTAATATGAAGATTTCACTTAAATGATTATTGTGTAGCGTGTAAGAAAGGAAAGCAGACCCGGAAGCCACACCCAATGAGGATGATGAATACAATCAGGTTACCTCTTGAGAGATTGCACATGGATCTCTTCGGGCCTGTCAACGTAAAGAGCATCAGCGGAGACTTATATTGCTTGGTGGTAACTGATGACTTTACGAGATTTTCTTGGGTAGTGTGCTTGGAATGTAAAGATCAAACTTTTGAGTCATTAATGGTGCTTTTCAAGAAGATGGAAACGGTGTATAAACTGCCAATCCGGAGGATTCAGAGCGACAACGGAACGGAATTCAAGAATAACAAGATGTACGAGTTCTGCAACGAGAAGGGAATTCTTCATGAATTCAGTGCGCCTTACACACCACAGCAAAACGGCGTAGCTGAACGAAAGAATCGGACCCTGATTGAAACAGCACGTACAATGTTAGCCGATTCCAAGCTACCAATCTTTTTCTGGAGTGAAGCAGTATCAGCAGCCTGTTACACATTGAATAGAGTTCTCACTGTCAAGAAGTATAAAAAGACTTGCTTTGAGCTGCTGCATCGTTATAAGCCAAATCTTGAGTTTTTGGAGCCATTCGGGTCTCCTTGCACGTTTATTGATGAAAACGATAAATTTGGCGCTAAATCTAATGAGGGTTTCTTTGTAGGTTACGCAAGCCCGCTGAAGAGGGTGTTCGTACCATGCCTGGGGAAGGTGATTCATGTCCAACATGTGGATTGTCAGAAGCATACTCCGTCGCCACAACTTCCCGGACAAAGATTCCTTTTCGACTACGATAAACTCTGGGAGTCGTTTCATCTGCCGGTCGAGCCAAGTGATGTGGAACTAGCACTTTGGTACCAGTATCAGCAAAATTTGCCACAGGAACAAGTGCCTATACCACCAGTAGTTCCTCAACCCGCCGTGGGTACTCACGACAATGAAGCAGGACCGAGTGGAACAACTCACGAACCACCAGAGGAACCAGCTCCATCTTTTGATGAATCTGATGACTCAGAAGCGGAACCCACTCCGACTTTTGACGAGGATCCAACGGAAGCTGAGGATCAAAACGTTGATCTTGACATATCGAGCTTGGAATCGGAAGTGAATGTGCCTGACAATGTTATGCCACGGACGGTGTCTTACCATCCTTCAGAACAAATTATTGGCGACCTACAAAGTGGTGTCAAAACCCGACATCAAATAGATCGAGCTCTTACGTGTTTTTATTCATCTATAGCTGATATGCAGAAAGAAGTGTCATTAAAATGTTTTATTTCGTAGATAGAGCCCAGAACCTACAAAGAGGCATTAACCGAGGATAGCTGGGTGAATGCAATGCAGGAGGAGCTGCAACTGTTCGAAAAGCTGGGCGTCTGGAGACTTGTCGATCTGCATAAGAATCAAAAGCTAATCAAGAAGAAATGGGTTTTTAAGTGTAAGCGTGATGACAGAGGTGTCGTGGTGAGAAACAAAGCGCGACTTGTGGTTCAAGGCTTCAGTCAACAGGAAGGAATAGATTATGATGAAGTTTACGCGCCGGTTGCCAGACTTGAGGCAATTCGGATTTTTCTAGCCTTCGCATCGTGGAAAGATTTTAAAGTATATCAACTTGACGTCAAATCTGCCTTTCTGTATGGTCAAATCAGAGAAGAAGTGTATGTGGGGCAACCGCCGGGGTTCACAGATCCACTACACAGAAACAAGGTGTATCTACTGGACAAAGCGCTGTACGGACTTCACCAGGCCCCGAGAGCCTGGTACGAGACGCTTTCGACATACTTGCTGGACAACGGGTTCACAAGAGGCACAGTAGACAGCACTTTGTTCACCAAGGAAGAGGCAGGCCACTTGTTGATCGTGCAGATATATGTTGACGATATCATTTTTGGATCCACCAACGATGACCTGTGCAAAGAATTTGAAAAGGTGATGAAGAAAAAGTTCGAGATGAGCTCAATGGGGGAGATGAAGTTCTTCCTCGGGCTGCAGGTGGAACAAATGCCCAACGGAATCTTCATTCACCAAACGAAGTATGTGAAGGACGTGCTTGACAAGTTTGACATGACAGATTGTAGTCCTGCATCCACCCCCCTCACACAGAATCATGGAATTTGTCCAGACGAGAATGGAGTGAAGATGGACGAGACATTGTACCGATCTATTATTGGTTCTCTAATGTATCTCACGGCTTCCCGTCCAAACATGATGTACCCGACGTGTCTCTGCGCCAGATATCAGTCAAATCCAAAGCAATCACACCTGACTATAGTGAAACATATCTTACGGTATTTGAAGGGCTGCCCAAGCATTGGCTTGTGGTACCCTCTATCGGGTGACTTTACTTTATCTGGTTTTGCTAATTCTGACTTTGGGAGCTGCAAGAAAAACGCAAAGTCCACCACTGCTGGGTGTGAGTTCTTTGGAACTCGACTCGTCACCCGGCAGTGTAAGAAACAAACCGCAGTAGCGCTCTCTACATGCGAGGCTGAATATGTTTCAGCCTCCAGCTATTGCTCGAAGATCCTTTGGATCCAATAGCAGATGCGAGACTTCGGTTTGCAGTTCTTAGATACACCTATCTACGTGGACAATGAAGCAGCTATCAACATAACTAAAAATCCGGTTCACCATTCAAAAACAAAACATATTGAGATCCGTCACCACTTTATCAGTGATTGTCACGAGAAAAAGTTAATTCGGATTGAACACTTGCACACCGATGATCAGAAAGCGGATTTCTATACTAAACCTTTTGATAAAAAGAGATTTTATTATCTTTTAAGGTTAAACGGGATGAAGAATCTGCAAGCTGGGAGGGTTATTGAATGTGAAGCCGAGTTGGGCGGCGATCTGACGTGAACCTTTGTCGTGTTGTCAATTTTGTTTGTACATTTTATTTTCTGCTTTTTGATAAAAACAAAAACACAAAAATATGTTTTAGTTTTAGGGGGAGAAATTCGCAGAAAAATACAAAAACATGATAAAATTCAAAAATCCAAAAACATTAAAAAATTCAAAAAGAGTTGTGTAGAATAGTGGAAATGATAGTACATTAGCTAGACAGGCGCAGCACGCTAAAGAATTGTAGTGTAAAAAATGCAATTAAGCAGTCTCGCTAAAGATGTGCCGGTAGGTTTTCGCAAAATTAGTAGATCAGTTTGGGATATCAACATAAATTTCACTTGCGTTTACGTGGGGAACACCTCCAGGATATATAGGTAACCCCTGAAATCCTGTTTGAAGGGTCCCGTATTCTGAGATACTAGGTCTTTATGCTCAGTGATATCTTGGGTATTATCCCGGGACTTCTGCTGTATGGAAGTACTGACCTAGTCCCCGGATAGTACTTTCTGCAAAAAGCTTTGAAATATAAGCTCGCCATCAGCATGCTGATGAAACAATAAAATTGATAGTCGCTGCTGTTGAAAACAAAAGATCCTCTAAAGGGGACACACCTTAAAGTCGAAGTCGTCATCTCTCTACGTATACGGAAGTATCGACCTGAGCTCTCACGACCCTCGCATTTCACCCCACTACAAATATCATCTAGGTATAATCACCTATAAGACTGAATACTAGGATCTGGATACGGGAGTATATACTGAGGTTGGACACATGTAGATGTTAAAGTCCTAAAACACTAATTCTGTATCCCGAACAGGTTGAAAGTTTTGTGAGAATTTAAGAGGATCAGTATATCGGCAATCTACGCGAATTGTTTAATGCTTAAAATGAAACAATAGCTTAACGGTGCTAGTGTCTAGTCGGCAGCTGATATGATCCCCTTACACACTTACAAAAAATATTGTGTGTACAGTTTTCAGTTTATCCAGTTAAAAATCCAAAAAGATTTTTGTTTCTCATTTTATTTTGGACAACTGACTTTGGGAATCAGAAGATCAAAGCTTAGTGCAGATCATGTCAGTGTTTGATGAGGGCTGGGTAAGCTGGAGATGCAAAACAATGATTGGTACAGTGTTTGACAAGCTGAAAAGTGTTTGGAAGTTCAAAATGTTCAAAAGTTCATTCATTTGAACTATTTTCAGAATGAAATAACTGCGTACTTCATAATTCGGTCAACCAAGGTCATTAACTTGGACTTGGTGGGCCAAGCAGTTGACCAAGGTCATTGACTTGGACTTGGTCAACTGGGTGTGACGGTGGTTAATCTGAAAAATGTTAAAAAGTTAAATTTTTGAAAACTATTTCATGGTTTCGCTCATATGTCACATTTGAAAATGATTTCGCTCATAAGGGCACATAAAAGAGGTTTCGCTTTTAGCTGCTCATGTGGTTTCGCTTTTGTGTCCCATGAGGTTTCGCTCATAATGATTATTGGTCATAAGAGCGAAACTTGTCCAACTATATAAACCGGATGGTTCCGCTTTTATGTCATTTTCACCCCTTTCGCTCATAACGTCTTCTTCTCCGGCGAACTTGAAGTGAAACCCTAAAACGTCTAATTTCAGGCGAAGTGCTGCCCAAATTTCTACAGATTTTATCATTCTCATAGTTGTTAATCATGGGCAAGGTTGATTATGCTTCAATTTGACCTATATCATTTGATATTTGAACTGTCGGCCATGTATGTTGAACAAAACATAGATTTAGGTCTTTAACTGTTAAATCTGTACAACAAAACAAACTTGTATTGTCGTCTGAGTGTGTAGATCTTGATAGTGTGTGTTGATTGTTTCGAATCTGTTGTTTGTTGATGTGTGTAGATGTCCGGGTGTTACAGTTGTAGATCTAGGGTGTTTGAGTGATCTTTGATGGAATTAAAACATATCCCTAGTCTCGGAATTATCAGATTAACAAGATAATAGGTTCAATTTTGAGATTTGATCAGTTTTTGAGTGTCTATTGATGATTTCGCTTTTAGGGTTGTATGTGGTTCCGCTCATTTGAAGATCATGTGTTTCCGCTTATCTGTACATCATGGGGTTCCGCTCATGAGTGCATTGTGAGGTTCCGCTTATCGGTACATCATGAGGTTCCGCTTTTATGCACAATCTGTGATTTTGCTTTAATGTCACAACTTGTGATTTCGTTCTTAGTGCATAAGTGGTTTCGCTTTTAGGGTATCATGAGTTGTCACTTGTAACAATTTTAATGTTTGAAAATTTTTCTAAGTAATTCTGATTCAGTGTATGTGATTGTGATTTGCAGGATTCCAATGTTGTCTTTGATCCTCTTCACAACAGTTGTTGTGATTTGGACATTCAGAAAAACCCGTAATTAGCAAAGTTTAGTGGTATATTGGAGTTTATGGGTCGTATTCCCATCCAGAAGGCATTGACTGATCAAAGACCACTATACAAATCTCACATTGAATTTTTCTGGAACAATGCAAGCTATGATGATCAGAACAAAGTTATTTCGTCAATTGTTGAGGTGCATGGCAAGATGGAGAAGATTCTAGTCACCGAAGCTCTTATTCGTGAAGATATTAACTTTCCAGATGACGCAGATGCGCCAACGAGATTTCCGAAAAGAATGGTGAAAGGTTGTATGTTAAGAATGGGATATCAGGGAGCTTTGAGTGCTGGGAATTATTTGAAGCCAAAGTTTACAAAGCCATACAAGTTCCTGATTCACTGTGTGTTAATGTCTTTGAGCCATACGAAAGGAAGCTATGATACGATGCGTGATTATCAAATGAATATGGTCACGGCGTTAGTGTTGAACAAAAAGTACAATTTCTCACACATTGTATTCCATTACATGGCTGAGAATATCAAGACAGGCAGAAAGAGTTGGATGTATCCGAGGTTTGTGCAGATGATGATTGATCACGCTTATCCAGAAATTGACAGAAATATAAAAGATGACTTGTTGATACAATCACATATGAGCAATGATACGCTTAAGCAGATTGTGAGATACCACCCGAATCATCCAGAACCAAAAGTTGGTGCTGCATTTTTTGGTTTTATAAAAGATGCTAACTACGCTGATCCAGATCAAGTTGATCATCAGAACTGGAGAAATGAAGCTGAAATGAAAGAGGCAGTGTATACTGAAGAGTTGAAAGTTCATGAAGATTTCAAAAACACAAAGAATGAATGGTATGTGAAAGAAACTGGGAGAAGACGCAGAAAGGCCACTCCTATTGTTAAAAAGGCCGGGGGATCTTCTTCACAACCAAAGAAGAAGCAAAAGAAAGCTGCTAAAATGTCTTTGATTGATGAACCTGAAGAAGATGAACAGGTGGTCACTGTGGAAAAGGAAACAGTGGTAACTGCGGAAGATGATCCATTTAATGTTGATGATTTGTTTGATACTGATGTCTTAGAGATAGGGCCAACAGTGGTTGCTGATGTTGATAAAGTTGTTAATGTTGAAGCATAGAAAGAGAAAGAAAAGGTTATTGATGATATTGAGGGAGATGATGTGGATAAAGATACTACAAGCTCCTCGAGTTCTTCAGATGAAGAAGTAGTAGATGAGACTGAACGTTTACGAAGAGTTCAGGAAGAAATAGAACAAGAAAAGCTGTTAAGAAAGAGAAAAAGACAGGAAAAGGACGATGATGAAGCTTATGTGCCTTCTCCAGAACATGACTCAGTGTCACAATCTCCTCAATGCGGCAGAAAGAAAGCCAGAGCTTGAAAGAAAGTAGTTTCTCCAAAGATTCGCAAAGTCACACCAAAGATATCAAAACCGAAGATTGTGCTAAAGAAGAAACAAACCAAGGAAACCAAGAAACCACCAACACCACCACATGAACCAATTCCACCACAATCACCAATCCAATCACCACCCCGACAACCTACACCACCACAACAATCCTCACCACCAAAACAACCAACACCACCAAGACAACCATCACCACTACATCATTCACCTCCACCACAACAAACCCTTTTCACCTCGCAAGAAATCTTTCATACCCCTCCACTCACTCAAATTCAACCTGGTTCTTCTAGCAAAGGTCTTTATACTCCACATGATAATCTTGAAGACATCGGAGATTTCGGTTTTGCGAACAATGAACAAGTGTTGAAGTTGGAGAAAAGGATGGATGAAGCGTTAGTGGAAAACAAGAAATTAGCCGCTGAAAACAAGAAGGTGTCTGATCGAGAGAAAATTCTAGAAATGCGTGTGAAGAAGTTGGAAAGAGTTGGTGAAAAAGATTGATTCAGATCAGTCAGAGATTGACATCTTGAAGGTGAAAATTACTGAGCTGGAAGAAGAAGAGGCTCGACGAGATGAGCAAAATGAATACTTCAAGTTGAAGAACAAAGAATTTGAAGCAGCTAAAGCATTAAGAGATCATGAGTTCTAGATGCTGAATAAAGTAGTGGAAAGCATGCTCGGAACATCAGTAGAGCAAAAGTTTGAAGAGCTGCAAGTTGAAGAGCTCAGAGTTGAACGTCAAGCCAAAATAGATGAACAAATGAAAGACAAAGGCAAAGGTGTTAAAGGAAGTTCTGCAGTGACAGAAAGATCGATTGTTCCTTCAATGGTTGTTGATAATCCTGAGCCTATCTCTGCTGTTTCTGTTCTGTTTGAGGATTATACTCCTATGGATGAGTTGATTGGAGATAGTGATGAAGATGATGAAGAGGAGGATGAAGAGGAAGATGTAAAAGATGAGAAAGTATATTCTGCGAGCAGTCATAGTTCAGGAAAGGATGATGATGACGATGATGCTCAGGGTGGTACAGGGTTGAAAGTATCTGAAGCTTCTGCTGAACAGAATGTTGATAATTTGATGAATGACTCTGTGAACAAAGAATCAGGGGGAGCTGATGGACAGGGGGAGTCAGGTGATGTAGAGAACGTTCAACAAGCTGAGAAATTGATCTTGAGGTTAGATACTTATCGTGAAGAAGGAGAGCATTTCCATACTTACACGTTGGAAGCAATTAAGGAAATGACTCGCTTGATGGATCCCGACTTTAAATTCGATTTTGAAGAAGAAATGAACTCTGAGTTTGAAGAAGAGTTGAATGCCTTTGACATAAATCATCACTCTGAGTATGAGTATCGATATGTTGAAGATGCTGATTTGTATGATAGAGTTGAAGTGGAAGACTGGGCAGATGATGAAAGCATTAATGAAGATACTTTGCAGTTGCCAACGTTAATGGAATTCTTTACTGAGGAGAATCGTGATGAGTTGCGAAGAAAGGAAGCTGAAATTCTGAAAGATGTGAATTTTGATGGAACTCCGAATGACATGGCAAAGGAAGAAAGGAAGAAATGGTTTAAGGAAAGTCATGAGAGAAAGTTCAAACGTCCTTTGAAGTATTATCAACGTGATAGAAGCGTATCTCTCAGGGACATTATTAGCTGGGGTTTTCTGCCTCAAGTTAATGCGTATGCGATTAGGAGGGAATGCGGAATCCAGTACTTTGAAAAGTTACATGATATTATGTCACTTCCATGGTGGGATGTGGATGAATTGTCAAAGGTTAGAACTTTGGGATATAATATCAGGAAGAACGACATTGCTATGTGGGGTTTGATAAAATTTGAGGCTTTAAGAGACTTCAAGCACTGGAAGCCACATTATCCGAAAAGAGTTACAAGAAGAGATCCAGTGACAGGAGTTGAAGAAACGATTCTGAATGAGAAAAAGCCGAAAACGATGAAGACTATACCAGTGCCTCCAATGGAGCAAGAGTTCTACAAAGGCTTCATGGGCTGGGTTTATAGTTGCATTACTACTGAAGCAGTGATTACTTACAGAGCAGGTGGAGAATTGAGAGAGATTCATGTTTATTATCCTATGTGGCTTGTAAATTGCTCTGCAAAGGATATCAAATGTCTTTTCATCAACAAAATTCACTATCAGCAAGAAGACAGAGAGCAGGCAATGCAATTTCAGCGAGTTGTAACCCTTTGCTTTCAGAAAAGTATTATCTCTGAAAGTAAATGGAAGTCTTCATGGTGGTCGCTCGAGGAGAAAATGAAAAGGAAAGCTGCTCGTGAACGTCAAAAGCTTGATGAGAACAGAGGTAAATGGATGCATATTCAAGCTGAAGAAGATAAAGCAAGAAAGAAACAGAACGACATGATAAGGAATGCGCTTAGGAGGAAGCCTAAGAAACACGAAGAGAAGTTCAAGTCGTTTTGAAGACCCGAAGACCAAGACTGAAGACTGCGGCTATATCCAAGGGGGAGTTTGTTGGTGCACGAATGTCTAAAGCCTGCATCTTAGTCTTAGTTGATCAATGTATAGGGTCTAGATGTGTTAATTATGTATTGTATAGGGGTTGAAAGTGTAAATGTTTAATTTTCATGTTGAGGTTTCGCTCCAAGTGACATGTTCACATAAGCGAAACCATCTCCCCTATAAATACCCAAGTTGTTTTCTCATTTTGTACGTTCATGTCCAGTGTGTAGCCGACCTGCTGCCCGTGTATTTTGTGAAGATTGAATGAGAAAACTGTTTTAAAGTGAATTCCTTCTGTTTCTACACATTTGTACTTTGATTCCGATTTTGTATTTCTGCTGCATTTTCGGTAGTTGCTAGCTCGATTTGACTCAATTGACTGTCAAATACGGTCCTACACAATGCAAGTTCATTAAGTTGATACTTGTAATTTTTCCAGAAAAATGTGTTTGAAAAATTGACAAAACAACAGTTTGCTTTATTTTGGGTCAGCCAAGGTCATTAAGTTGAACTTGATAGGCAAATTAAGTGCCTAGGGTCATTAATTTGGACCTAGATACTTAAGTGGATTTCTAAAACTGATAAAATCTGAGAAAAACGTTAAAAAGTAAAAGGTCAAAACACTTAAAAAGTCAAAGAGTTGTGTTTGCCTCGGGCGGTAATCCGATCGGGTGGCAACCCGATTAGACAGCAATCCGATTCATAGTCTTACTATAAATAGGAGGTCAATGCTCACAGTCAAACTTTTCACTAGATCGGGCGACCATCCTATTCTCTCACGCACTCTTACTTTCTGATCTTGTTTTTTTCACACTTTTTCTTTGCACAAGACACTGGATTTGGTTTGCACAACCTTCTCAATGGCAAAGGTAAGTTTTCATGATTCAAAACTGTTAAATTTGATGTTTTATTGACTGTTCTTGATAACGATGTCTATTTGGAGCTTTATTCTTAGATCTAGGCTTTATTAGGATGATTTGATGAAATCTAAGCATAAGGTTTTGATCTTGAGTGTTAGATCTACAAGTTTACCGTGTCAATTTGTGCTTAAACATGATAGATCTAGGAGATTTAATGATTAGAACGAGTCAGCAGTCGGTGTAGTTATTGTCAAATTAAACTCAAATGGCTGGGAGTTAGAACATGATGAACATAGGGTTTTGATCATGTTTAGATTCTCTACATAGATCTATGTTCAATTTGATGTTTAGCTTAGAAATCTTTGATGCTCAAAATTCATTCAAACTGTTCTTTAATGTCTATGAATCGAGTGGCAACTCATTCGGGTGGCAATCCGATCTGGTGACCACCCAATCCAATGCATGTTAATGATTGAATTATTTTCTAAGTGCTTGTGCCTAGGAATTTATGCCTTAATTGTTAGACTGCTTAATAAGGTTCCTTGGTAATTGTGCCTTAATCTGTTAAAAGTGGTTTGGATAGTTGGCAACCCGATCGGGTGGCAATCCGATCAGGTGGCAATCCGATACATAGCACTTCATGTTTGAAAAATGTTCCAAGTGTTTACCTAGTTTTCTGTGCTTTCACTAAGTGTCTTGGATAGTTTGGCAACCCGATCGGGTGGCAATTCGTTCCAGATACATTCATTCACTGATCATCATATGCCAAGGATCAAGTGGCAATCTGATCGGACAGCCCTCCTATCCGCATTACTATGTCTTGAGATCTATGCATTCATGTCAAGGGTCGAGTGGCAATCCGATCGGGTGCAATCCGATCGGACAGCCATCCGATCCTCATCACTAAATGACAAAAATTTTTCAAATGTTCAAAATTGTCAAGGAACGAGTGACAACTCGATCGGGTAGCAATCCAATCGGGTGGTCATCCGATCCATGGCTTTCACTCTTAAAGATGTTGACTGGTCAAAGGTGATTACTTGCTTGTGAGATGAATCGAGTGGCAATCCGATCGAGTGGGCAGCCGATTCATATATAGTTGACTTTGTTGACTTCTCATTGCACAAGATGGCAATCCGATCGGGTGGCAATCCGATCGGACAGCCATCCGATCCTCAGTACTATGCAGAGTGAAATTCCAGAGTTAGAAAAATTTTGAGAATTTCAAATTTTTTATACTTCTCATTTTTGTCTCGAACTTCGTGCAAAAGTTAACAATGAATATTTTTGCAGCGAAAAGCGTCAGATTGGGATAAATCTCACAACATCTATTATCTGCTGGATGCACTTTTTACAGATAAAACTGTGTTTGAAGTTATAGCCAAGTTTTTGAGAGAAAGCAAGATTGCTAAGGCATTAACTGACAAGACTATAGTTTATGAATCTCATCTGACACGGTTTTGGAATTCAGCGAGGTATGAAGAGAAAGATAAGATGATTTATTTTGCAGTGAGAAAGAAGGACGAGAATGGACAGGATGTGGATTTAGAAATAAAGTTCAATGTTGGTGATCTTAGACGTGTGTTAGAGCTGGGTGATTCTGACAACGATCCTACCATTATTCCCCGACGTCTTTGCAAAGGTTTATGGTGCAGGATGGGATTTACTGGGCACATAAATGGAAAAATGGGTAAAACAATGTTCAGTAAACCCTACAAGTTCATGATCCACTGCGTAGTACATGCATTATCACATAGGAAGGGAGCGTATGATGAAACTTCTGACTACATGAACATTATCACCTGCCTGGTGCTGAACAGGCCATACAACGTATCAAAGGTGATGTTTGATTACTTGGTAGAAAATGTAAAAGATGGAAGTGAAAAATACATCATGTATCCAAGGTTCATATAGATGATAATTGATGATCAATTCAAGGATATTCAAAAGGATGATATGCAGAATTAACAATCCAACTTATGTTGCTCCAGAGAATGATGCGTGGAGACATGAGAATAGTGGATCTGAGAATGAAAATGAGAAGATGAGTGAATTGGTTGAAAAGAAAATTCGTTGGTGGTTTGTGAAAGACGAAAAGAGGAAGAGAACACCAAAGACGTCCCCAGTAGTTCCTATTCCTACGGAGCCAGCACCGAAGATAGTTATTAAGGGTATAGTGAAAGGGGGAGTCATAAGGTAGTTAGAACTTTTAATTGTTATGTTTTACTAATGAATACTTCAATTCTTGTTTTGTAGGGCCTTCGAAAGAACCACAATCAAGTCTGATAGATGAGCCAGTGTTGGATCCATCAAGCATACCTCAAGAAGGGATTGACTTGACAAAGGCAACGTTTGAGTAGTATGTAAAGCTTACTGAAGATCTAACTCAGAAAGATCAAGGTACAAGTGCTCCAACAGAAAGTGTCAAAGACAAAGAGCCTGAAGGTGTTGCACGTGATGATTCAAGTGAAGCTGATGATGAGACCACTGAGACAGAAACAGAGCTTGATCTTACAACGCTTGGTCGTGGAAAAGCTCAGTTGAAAAAGAAATCAACAAAGAAGAAGAAAGGATCTGACGAAGAAGATTCTACTTACACTCCATCAGTAGTTGGTGAGCGAAAAAAGCTGAGGATAAAGCGAAATGCATTTCAAACTGGAGTGATTCCAAGAAATGTCAGAGCAAGAAAAGGTGGTGCCTCAATGCTAGAAATCCAAAGTGGTAAAAATGAAAAACATTTTACAACTTCAAAGGTGTCTGAAGCTGAAAAAGTTCAAAGTGTCAAAGTTCCAGTAGTTCCAGAAGTACAACAACATGTTGAAGAGCCTGAGGTTGAGATTCAAAAGAAAGGTGGTAATGATGATTATGTTGAAGTCAATGAAGTAAGAGCAGCTACACCTCCACCACCACCACCACCACAAGATCTACCTATTCTTGAAGCTCCTGAATCTTCAAGATCAAAGGATAAAGATTTTTCTAATCTGTTTGGAGATCTTCCTCATGCTACGGGGGTATATAAAGATGATTTAATGCTTGATGATGATTTTGATGTGTTCAACAACGCGGTAGTGAAAGAGCTGGAGAAGAAAGTTGGTGAACTTGAGAAACAAAAAGAAAAAGCTGAAGCTGAGCGTGAAGTGTTAAAGAAGAAGCTTGAAGAGCTGATGAAAGAAAATGAGGAAATAAAGACGGTCATGATCAATCAAGCAAAGAAAATAAAAACAATGGAAGATGACGTTGAAGACAATACAAAGCTCTTTGATGTTATGCAACAAGAAATTTCTGATATGAATAAGAAGCTGGTGAAGATGAATGAGATAAACCAGTCGCAAAATCAATTGATTAATGAACTACATGAAGCATTAGCGAATGAGTTCAAAGTGATGAAGTTGGAGATGGAAGCGATGAAGGCTGATAAAGTTATAAAAGATGATCAACTCAACATGCTATACACTATTATGGAAAGTCATCTGAACATTGATGTTCATGCTGTCTTCAACAACATTGAAGTCAAAAGAGCCAAAGAACGTAGAGTTGAAAGAGAAAGACGATTGGCTGAAGAAGCAACACTAAAGAAGAAAAGTGTTATAGAAGAGACTCAAGAAGTAGGTGGTTCTTCGCGTCAAGTTGACGTAGAAATGGTTGATGCTGAAGTAGATCCTAAGGGATTCGTGCTTGTTGGTGAGTCTTCTACTCTTTCTTATGATTTTGATGATATAGTTCGCCGAGTGCATGTTATACAAAAGAAAAAGAAGGCGAAAGAAGTATTGTTGTTGAGATGGAAAGATGAGGAAGTAGTAGAAGAAGAAGAAGATGAAGAAGAGAAGATTGATGATGAGTTGTTTGATTACATCGACAACTTTCCAGAAGGTGATGATGATGACAATGATCAAGGTTCATCTGGGTTGTTGATTGTGAATCCGTCTGTGCAACAAAAGATTGAAGATTTCCTCAATGATGAGATCAATGAACAAGAGGATGATCAACATCAAGAAGCCTCTACATCAGGAAAGCAACACGTCGACCAGGTATTCCTCACACAACCGACTGTCATTTATTTACATGCTCGATATAAGGAGGAGCTAGAGGTACCTAGGTCAAGGGAGGAGATGATAGAGGAACTGGGCTTAGATGATGTGAAATTCAAGTTCGATATAGAGGATGAAATACCTCTGTCACCAGAAAGAGAGTATGAATTTGTATATGCCCAGGAAGCAGACAAGTATAATGACGTGATAGTTGAAGATGCGTCTGATTCGTCTGATGAATAAACAGATTTTCATTACTCTGGTGTTGATGAGCCATTTCCTTCATTGGCTGAAATGTTCAAAGATCAAAATGAAGACGAAATCAGAAGATTGATGAAAAGATAACAACATAAGGTGTTCCGAGAACTATACCTAGAGAAAGTCTTGCTGAAGAAAGGAAGAAGTGGTTTAAAGTTATGCCAAAAGAAAGGAAGTTCATAAGGCTGCTTCAGTACTTTAGACATGATGCAAAGATCTCATGGGGCGACATCTTGTCTTGGGGTTATCTGGAAGACTTACAAGTGTACACCATTAGACGGGAGCAGGGGGTACAATATTTTGAATATTTGGCAGATATCAAGTGATGGGAATCATGGTATCAAAATATTAGCGGAAGCGGTTTATATAATTTACCAAAAGCCGATTATATAAATTTGATTTATTAATCCGATTAATAAATATTCCCAATCAGGATCAAGGTTATACGCGTATAAACAAATAAACGAAATAAACAACCATAGAGGGTTTTAGTAATCAACCTTTGACGACTACACCGAAATTGTAACACGCGGGTTACAACGAATCCCCGCTAGTAGGAAGTTCACAACCGAGCACAAGATACCCGAGAGTAGAACCGGCCAAGAAGGAGGCGGCAGCGATGCTTGATTGACGGCAAAAGAGTGGCGGCCAAGCTTAGGAGGGTGGCTAGGGTTTTGTGTTTTATAAAAGTGTGTCTAGGGTTTTCACCTTAAACATCCTTTTATAAAACCCAATCTTACATTAAGGCCCTTTAAGATTATACAATTATAATCCTCTTAATAATAATCTAATTAATATTAAGTCCCCCAGGTTTAAACTATTATTATTTCATAAATAATAATCTACCTACTCGTGAACATATACGATTCGTGTACCAACGTGTAACTCTTCGGATCGTACCGAGTTAGTTACGTTGACTTTAATTAAGGTCGGACATACATATATCGAACAATCTCCCACTTGGACGATTTTAATTAAATGAGTCAACGTGTGCAGAGTTGGATGCCTAGCTGCATCGCACTGCTCTTAACACGGCATGACACTTTACAGTCGTCAACTAGTTCTTTGCGTTCAAGTAACACTTTACTTAACCAAATACTATAGCCCTGATAATTCTATCAATAAGTCCCTTCTATATAGAACATTCGTTGATCATAAGACATGGATCATTCATTCTTATATAGTGATCAACCATTCTCTATTCTCGTCTTTAATTCAAAGTGGTCTAACGAACTACTTTTAGTCCGAGTGTGGCCACGCGTTTATTCCAGTTTGAGTTAACGAGGGCGCCAGAATGTCTAAACTTCTAATCCTACAGAAGTACAGAATTCCATCAGCATCATACAATTCCCACTTAACCTTGGATTCCTCCCAACGCTACCCGGATTACTACCCATGTTTCAGGACAGTGTTAGATAACATCAAAGATTGTCCTTGATCAATGTAGTTTAATATGTGCCTAAGGAAAAAGGACAGATTGAACATATCAATACCAAAACATCTCATGACTTAGATCCATGGAGATCGTTTTGAAGCGAGTCACATCCAATATCACTCCCTAGTGATATCTGTGAATTTTGATTCTCAAACTCTTGAGTTATTCATCTCATGAATACAATCATCTCAATTCACAATAGTCTTACATTCAAATTCATTCCCATGTAATTTGATCGACTACGGATATTTTAGAATACGCTTATTCAAGGATATAAACATACAAATAACGAACACAGTTACAAATAATTAAACTTGCATTTAACCAATAAATCAAATAACTATTTCAATGTAACTGTTGTAGTTCAAAATTAAAACACCAATACTAACTACAGATCATGCCCACTGTCTAGCAAATCTAAGCCCAATTTTTTTAGCATGCTCCTCATGTTTGGCTTGAGGTAGAGGCTTAGTAAAGGGGTCAGCCAGATTTAGATCCGTATGAACTTTGCTTATTACGATGTCTCCACGCTCTATTATCTCTCTAATATAGTGGAATTTTCTGAGTATATGCCTTGTGGTTTGATGTGACCTTGGTTCCTTTGCAAGAGCAATGGCACCAGTATTGTCACACAACATCTCGATTGGTTTCTTTATGCTAGGCACAACGTCGAGATCAGTAATGAACTTCTTCATCCAGGCAGCCTCCTTAGTAGCATCCAATGCAGCGTTGTATTCTGATTCACAGGTGGATTGAGCAACTACACTTTGCTTCGAGCTCTTCCAAGTAACAGCCCCACCATTCAGAATGAAAACATATCCCGTCTGTGATCTTGAATCGTCACGATCAGTCTGGAAACTTGCATCAGTATAACACTTAACTGATAGCTCTTCATCCAGTCCTCCATATATTAAGAACATATCCTTAGTCCTTCTTAAGTACTTAAGAATGTTCTTTACTGCAGCCCAGTGACTCTCTCCTGGAGTCTGTTGATATCTACTCGTCATGCTAAGAGCATACGAGACATCAGGTCTAGTACGTAACATGGCGTACATGATGGAACCGATAGCAGAAGCATATGGAACTCTTTCCATTTTCTTCTTTTCCTCTTCGGTCTTAGCACACTGCTCACAATTAAGAATGGTTCCATGTGCCATGGGCAAGAGCCTCCTTTTTGAGTCTTGCATTGATTAGCGTCGTATGACCTTATCAATATATGTACTTTGACTTAAACCTAATAACCGCTTTGACCTATCTCTATAAATCTTTATTCCTAGAATATAAGCGGCTTCACCAAGATCTTTCATTGCGAAACATTTTCCCAACCAAGCCTTAACTTCTTTTAGCATAGGGATATTGTTTCCAATGATTAGTATGTCATCTACATACAGAATTAGAAAAGTGATATAGCTCCCAATAGATTTCTTGTAAACACACGGTTCATCTTCGTTTTTAATGAAGCCAAACTCTTTAATTTTCTGATCAAAATGAAGATTCCAGCTGCGAGATGCTTGCTTCAATCCATAGATGGATTTATTTAGCTTGCACACCTTATTAGGATTATTTGGATCGACAAAACCTTCAGGTTGAACCATATAGACATCTTCAAGTAAGTGTCCATTAAGGAACGCGGTCTTAACATCCATTTGCCATATCTCATAGTCATAATATGCAGCAATGGCAAGTAGAATTCTAATAGACTTAAGCATGGCTACTGGCGAGAAAGTTTCCTCATAATCAATTCCTTGAGTCTGAGTGAACCCTTTTGCTACAAGCCTTGCTTTGTAGGTTTGCACATTTCCATCCATGTCGGTCTTCTTCTTGAAGATCCATTTGTTTCCTACAGTCCGACCATCGGTAGGAAGATCAACCAAATCCCAGACTTGGTTATCATACATGGATTGCATCTCTGCATTCATGGCTTCTTGCCATTTCTTGGATTCTGAATCCAACATTGCAGCTTTGTAAGTAGCAGGTTCAGCTTCATCAATCATGAAGATATCGTCATACCTTTCAGGGGCCCGACGATCCCTAATACTTCATCGAACACTTGGTGTTTCTGTTGTTTCTTGAGTCCTCTCAGGCTCAACTTCAACAACTGGATCAATTACTTCTGGTTCTGTTTGAACAACTGGTTCAGTCACTTGTGATTCTCGAATTTCTTCAAGATCCACATGGTTTTCTCCAACCCCTCTTGCCAGAAGCTCTTCCTCCAAGAAAGTGCCTCTGCGTTTTGTGAAAATCTTATTTTCAGTGGGGTGGTAGAAAAGGTAACCGATCCTTTTAGCGTATCCGACAAAAACCACTTTTTCGCCTCAGAAATCTAGTTTATCCGAAGATTCTAGAGTGACATAAGCGTTACATCCCCAGACCTTGAGATAAGATACTTTTGGTTTCTTTCCATGCCATATCTCATAAGGCGTTTTGTCAACCTTCTTCGTTGGAGCTATATTCACAAGTTTTGCGGCAGTTTCCAGAGCATAACTCCAAAAGGAGCATGGGAGGGTTGTTCGACACATCATTGATCGAACCATATCTAATAGAGTTCGATTTCTCCGTTCAGACACACCATTATGTTGTGGCGTTCCAGGTGGAGTGAGCTGTGAAACTATCCACAATCCTTTAGATGGTCGATGAACTCCTGACTAAGATATTCACCGCCTCGATCTGATCGAAGCATCTTAATAGTTCTATTTAGCTGATTCTCTACTTCGTTTTGGTACTCCTTGAACTTTTCAAATGTCTCATGTTTATGCTTCATCAGATAAACATAACCATATCTACTGAAATCATCAGTGAATGTAACAAAGTATCTTTCTCCATGTCTTGACATTGTTCTGAATGGACCACATACATCTGTATGTACAAGTCCCAATAGATCATTAGCTCTTTCTCCAACATTTGAAAAAGGTGCTTTTGTTAACTTTCCACTTAAGCATGATTCGCATTTGCCAAACGTTTCTGAACCCTTAGAATCTAAGATTCCTGCAGTTTTAAGTTGTTTAACACGGTTCTCGCTTATGTGACCAAGTCTACAATGCCACATATACGTATCGTTGAAGTCCAACTTATTACGTTTATGGGAGATGTTGTATAATATGTTAGTGTTTTGGATTTCTATCTCATAGATTCCATTGTTTGGTTTTGCATCAAAGTAAAATACATTATTAAAATAAGCAGAAATAAATTCACCATTAAAATGATAATTGAAACCTTGTCCATGCAAAGCAGAAACCGAAACAATATTTCTAGTAACACTAGGAATAAAATAAACATTGTTCAAAACAAGTTCTAAACCAGAAGGAAGTAAAAGAACATATTCTCCAATCGCCTTCACAGCAACTCTTTGTCCATTGCCAACATGGACCTCCAACTCGCCTTGTTTCAGTTTCTTAATCTTTCTTAGTCCCTGCAAAGCATTACAAATGTGAAAACCACATCCTGTGTCAAACACCCATGTTTTGCCAGAAAAAGAAAAGATTTCAATAACATATATACTTGAGGACTCTCCTCCTGAAGCCTTGGCTTGCTTCAGTTCAGCTAAATACTTAGCACAGTTCGTCTTCCAGTGCCCAATTTCATTACAATGAAAACACTTGGCATCCTTCTGAGGCTTCTTGTTTGCAACTAATTTGCCTTTGCCCTTCCCTTTGCCCTGATTGCCCTTTTTCTTGGTGTTAGGTTTCTTAACATGACCCTCCTTGATCATCAGCACTGGTGCAGTCTTGCTGGGTATATTCACCTCAGCAGTTTTGAGCATCTGATGCAGTTCTGCAAGTGTCTTCTCCATCCCATTCATATTGTAGTTCATAGTGAACTGATCATATGACTTAGGTAATGAGTTGAGGATGATATCCCCAGCTAATTCATCACTCAACGGGGATTCCAGACGAGCCAAGTGATCAACATATGCCTTCATTTTTAGCACATGAGTGCTAACTGATGTACCATCTTGCATACGAGTGGTTATGAGTGATCTCATCACATTTTCTGTTGGAACATTTCAACCAGGTGCTCATTCATCTCATATGCCATCATGTCATCCATGGTCCTTTGAAGTTCAGGAATCATGGATGCTAACATTAAACATGAGACTTTCATAGAGTCATCAAAGTGCTTTGCATAGTTTCTATATGCAACAGTTTGCTGATTGATGGGTTCATCAGGGACTGGTGTTTCAAGAACATACAGTTTGTTCTCCGCTTTGAGAACAATTTTCAAGTTGCGGTGCCAGTCCATGAAGTTGGAGTGGTTCAGTGTGTCCTTCTCTAAGATGGACTTGAGAGAGAATTGGGAGGAATTGTTTTCAGTTGACATCTACAAAATTCAAAATTAATTAATTAGTATTTTATGCTTTTAATATCTTAATTTAATTTTATGACCCAAAAACAAAATTTTAATTAAGATGAGATCCCGATTCATCATATGACAGTGAATTGGCTTAAGCACTATCCGCTGGTATGATTATGTAGGTAAATAACGATTGTTAATTGTGTCTACTACACAACTCTCCATTTGGGGTTATCGCTTAAAACGATGTATGTTTAACCCCAACTATGCCCACTTGATGAACAAGTGATGTTTTGTCCTTTACTGTTAACTGTAACACCGGCCTATGTTACACAGGAAACGCGATGATTACCTTCTTTCATGATGGACGCCCAAATGTAGGGTATAGCACTAACATTTGGGTTCGATTTAGAATGAAGTGTTAACTCGTTAAGGGTGGCTTAAAACATCAATTTAAAATTTGGGATTTATTTTAATATTTACAAAATATTTTGAATAACTCGTAGCATGAGACGAGTTACACAATTATTTATAAAATCCGATTTTATATAATTCGTGATAATAGAAACTCCTTTCCACGCTCGCACGATATAGTTTTAAATACCCTATTAAACTATGTCGGTCGTTTTATCGCGAATAATCTTGTTTTAAATATTAATAAAAACCTTTTATTAATTATACTTTTCAGTTTTATAAAACTTGTTTTAATAAAACCGTTGTCTTGATTGTGAAAATTTTATTTATTTTGGGTTATCTAGATTATTTACAATAAATAAAACACAACCACAAAACACAATAAAAAAACGAATCGAGCCCCTAATAGGTTGGCCGTTTCGTTTTAGCCAGAAACGAAACCAACTAGTCAAAAAGGGTTTCAAAAGCTAATTTTTGAAAGCTCCCACTTGACCCGCGATCTCTATCTTCATGGTACCTGTTCGCCATTTATCTTGATCTTGATCTTGTACTCGAAGGATTACAATAATAAATTTGAAAATACAATAAAACCAAATCTATTCTAATCCTATCTATTACATCGGATCCAATATCCGCAACAAAATACAAATAAAAAATACTATTACATCGGATGCAATATCCGAAAAAAATACAAATCAAAATAAAACCATAACCAACACAACCATGACAAAGGTCATAACCTAGGGCTCGATTCACATCACAATCCATAGACAACCAAAAGCTTTTGATCTTTTGTCAAAACAAATAATTTTTGCCAAATAAAACATATATCAAAATTGTAACTTTACCATCTATACGCGTGTAACCGTGGCTCTGATACCACTGATGGGAATCATGGTATCAAAATGTTAGCGGAAGCGGTTTATATAATTTACCAAAAGCCGATTATATAAATTTGATTTATTAATCCGATTAATAAATATTCCCAATCAGGATCAAGGTTATACGCGTATAAAGAAATAAACGGAATAAACAACCATAGAGGGTTTTAGTAATCAACCTTTGACGACTACACCGAAATTGTAACACGCGGGTTACAACGAATCCTCGCTAGTAGGAAGTTCACAACCGAGCACAAGATACCCGAGAGTAGAACCGGCCAAGAAGGAGGCAGCGGCGATGCTTGGTCGACGGCAAAAGAGTGGCAGCCAAGCTTAGGAGGGTGGCTAGGGTTTTATGTTTTATAAAAGTGTGTCTAGGGTTTTCACCTTAAACATCCTTTTATAAAACCCAATCTTACATTAAGGCCCTTTAAAATTATACAATTATAATCCTCTTAATAATAATCTAATTAATATTAAGTCCCTCAGGTTTAAACTATTATTATTTCATAAATAATAATCTACCTACTCCTGAACATATACGATTCGTGTACCAACGTGTAACTCTTCGGATCGTACCGAGTTAGTTACGTTGACTTTAATTAAGGTCGGACATACATATATCCAACATCAAGACCCTCCCGTGGTGGGACATTGATGAGTTGGTCCAAACGAAGAAGATAAAGCAATTTTACCATGGTTTAGATGTGAAACAACATGACCAACACTTGTGGAGTTATGTGAAGCAGCAATCAAAGGCGAGATATCCTGATTGGAAGCCTCAATATCTGAAGCAAATTGTCACTATCCTGGAGAATGGTGAAAAGGATATTACTTTAGATGTGAAGCCGCCGAGGTGCTTAAAGAACATGCCACTACGTGCTATGGAACAGGATTTTCATGAAGACTTTCAAGGTTGGTTATACAATCCAAGCACAGCAGAAGCGGTAATATCTCTGTTTGATAAGTCAAAGGGTGAATCAAGAAGGATCTGCATATTGGATCCTATGTGGTTGGTGAATTGCTCAAAGAATGACATTGATTGCTTGTTCTACAACAAGATTGTCTACGAAAACCCTGACAAAGTTCAAGCAATGCAGTACCAGAAGATTGTGGATGTGTGCTCCGCTAAAGACATCAACTCCGGCAGGTATTGGAAGTCTAAATGGAGAGACTTGGAGATTGATGAATTCTAGAAGAAGTACAAGCGCGAACATAGATTCAAGGCTATATCTGAGAAAGCAGCAAAGCTTGGGAAGTTTAAGCTAATGAGACCGCCTCCAATGGATCAAACACCGATTGAAAAGGAAGAGAACAAGATTCCCAAGTGGGACAGAAAGCGTGACGGTGATCTAGTGTACAGGAAATGGTGGATTGAAGAAGGAAAGCTTCTGAGGAGAAAAATGTTAGAAGAAAAAGCCGAACAGAGGAGACAGAGGGCCAAGGAACGAAGACGTAAAAGGAAAGACTGAAGCCTATGCTGGAAGGAACTACAGCTACATCCAAGGGGGAGTTTGTTAGTTCATATGTCTGTAGCTTCCGTCAGCATTGAGTCTTATTTTGTATTGTATATGTCTTTTGTGTATTTGTATGTATGTATAACGATAAACGAAGGAATGTCGCATAACTGTAAAAGTGAAGTCCGAAGGTTGACAGATGTCATCCGATCGGATGGCCATCCGATCAGATGACCACCCGATCGGATCACCACCCGATCGGACAGCACTTATCCTCCCTGAGTTTGCCTATAAATACCTAGCTTGGGTTAGTCATTTAGAACTTTTGCTCAGCTTGTAAGGAGACTCTGTCAAGTCTAATTCTCTACCGGTTCTCTTGTACTTTCACATCAATCTAATAGAAGATCAGACGGATTTAATCGTTGAACACGTAGTTGTGATTCTGTGACTTGATCTATGGTTTCCGCACATTGATTGAGGTTGATTCCACCACGTTCGAGACGAACAGATCCTCATCCAATGGCCTAACATAAATCGTTATTATTACGAACCTTTGCTCCATGTTTTTAGGAGCCAATATATGAATCCTTGTAAACAAGCAGATCTATAATGTCCAATATAAGATGAGATGAGATTAATGCAATGTTTCTCACAACTACAAGTTATTAATCAGAGATGAAATACAAGCAACTAGTTAGAAGTGATGCTATGTAAAATCTTTGTAAAGATATATATATATATATATATATATATATATATATATATATATATATATATATATATATATATATATTTGTAGTAGTTGTAGCCATGATATGAATCGTTGTAAACAAGTAGGTGAGATGGGATCAATGCAATTTTCTCACAACCACAAGTTATCAAAGATGAAATACAAGCATCTAGTTAGAAGTAATGTTGTGTAAAATCATTGTAAAGATAGTTAAAACCAAGATGTGACAGTTACCTTAGCTGTGATATATGTTTATTATATATCCTTGTCATAGCAAGTAAGACCATAAACAAATGTTCACATTTATTACACGATATATATATATATATATATATATATATATATATATATATATATATATATATGTATGTATGTTGATGGATCCGAAATGCATAATAATAAGCTTAGAGCTTGAAGTTTTTCGTGTACTAAGATTAGTTTATATTACCTACCATTCAACATTGTAATGCTTAGTTCATTTTTTGAACTTGCTGCATATGAACTTGAAGATTGAGTAATGTCCGGGATTGAATTTTCAACGTAAAATCCTGGTTCTTTAGGTGAAGGCAATGGACTCTCACTCCCCAACATCAGGATCACAGAAGTCATAGTCGGTCTATCTTCCGGGTAACGTTGAACACACAACAAACCAACATGGATTAATCGTAGAACCTGAAACACGTTGATTGATTCACCTAGGCACTTAGCAACTAATTGCATAGATCTGCCTTCATTATAGAATTCCCAAGCCTGTAAAGAACAGTAAACACAAGTAATATATTTGGTGTTTCAAAAGGATAAATTGCATTACAATGTAACCACCTTTGTTCTCATTTCTATTTAGGTAAATAACTTAACTTGGTCCCCGACTATAGGGAAGTTTTCATTTAAGTAATCTTTAAAGGTATTTGGTAATAGTTTTCTAATTTGGTTACTTTTTATAGATGAATATAAAGGCAGTTATTTAAAAAAAATGACAACTTTTTAGTTTTACACATATTATACAATTTTCGATTTGATGTTTATAAAAGGCCCAAACTTACATGTCCAATAAGACTGTTGGAATGTTCTTTGTGGTTGAACCCTCTATTTTTCTCCCCACACACAATTTCGAGCACTAATACACCAAAGCTATATACATCTGATTTTATGGAAAAAATACCATCTCCTGCATACTCGGGTGCCATATAGCCACTGTTAGGAATCAAGTTAATGTAAGGCATTCATTAAATAAATGGGAACAAGGTTAAGGTAGATGAATCTCACTATGTGCCAACAACTCTACCAGTGTTTGCCTCAATCTGATTTCCACCAAAAATTCTAGCCGTGCCAAAATCTGATATCTTTGGGGTCATATCCTTGTCAAGCAAAATATTGCTGACTTTGAGATCCCTATGTATGATTCTGAACCGAGAATCCTGGTGAAGATAAAGAAGTCCACGAGCAATTCCAATGATAATGTGGTAACGAGCAGGCCAATCAAGGAGTTTGCTTTGTGTTTTATCTGTGAAAAGTTTATCTTTTAGTTTACATCATTGTTGATTTGATAGTATTCTATGTTTATTTTTATGTGTGGTCCCATTTACCAAATATAAAGGAATCAAGGCTTTTGTTTGGCATGTATTCATAAATTAGCATCTTTTCAGCTCCCTCTATGCAGCAACCCAAGATCTTGACAAGATTTCGATGTTGTAGTTTAGATATTGAAATGACTTCATTCTTGAACTCAAAAACGCCTTGAGTAGATGTTTTTGCTAGCCGCTTCACTGCTATTTCAAGTCCATCTTCGAGTACGCCCTGGAAAATAAACTTTTAAGACAAATACTAGCATGGAAAGCCTTTTATACATCTTCAGACTTTAGATGTTCATTGTCTTTTTTTTTTTCCACATTTGTTTTTGTCATTTTTGGGTAAACCACAATGCCTACTTTTGATCTCAAATCAGACAAGAATAAAACTAGCGTTCACTAAGAAAATTAGAAGTGACAAAGAAGACACGTATTTGTGGGTTTCGTCAATCAATTCGAAACCGTAATGTGTCAGTTTGATCGATCAGTTAGATATATATATATATATATATACACACACACTTGATGCAGAATGAAAGCAGAAAAGATAAAAGAGAAACTATCTTGAATACTTGATATAAAACAGAAAAACTGATCAGTTAGATATATATATATATATATATATATATACACTTGATGCAGAATGAAAGCAGAAAAGATAAAAGAGAAACTATCTTGAATACTTGATATAAAACAGAATTTATAAAACATTAGATAACAGGTTTTTTTAATTATTAACGCCAAATTTGACGTGTTTCCGAAATTACAAACTATGTAATAATTATTTTAATAAAGACAATAGATACATGTGTAAATTAATGCAGTCAAGGATTTAGACGAAATATGAGACAATTGAAAATAGCTTAAAACTACCCAAACTCTTTCTGTGCTGATATCTAAGTCCTAAATGAAGGATCTCAAGTGTTAACAGTTGGAAACTTAAGCTACAAATCATATTGAAGGGAACGGAGTCATAGAATACCTTGTATACCGGTCCAAAACCGCCCTCTCCAAGTTTGTTGGTGATTGAAAAGTTGTTGGTAGCTTTAAGTATTGTGGACAAGCCAAATAGTGGTAGCTCTAGATCTTCATCGACACTACTATTTACAAGTTCATGTCCGGACTTGTTTCCGGATGTCCCTGTGAAGGGGATAACCACAAATTTTAAATAATATTATTTTAGTAAAGCGCGATTCATAAGTAGAAAAGTATGGTGCTTCTTCATATAAAAACGATAAAACATTAATAGACAAATATTTAGTATTAAAAATTCATACCTTGTTGCTGGTGCTTCTTCCTATTGTTGGAAATTCTGATCAAGATTAACTTGATCATATGAACTTCCATGTGCAGCGGATACATGGTTTAGAGTTGTAGACATTGTTAATGCAGAAAAAAAATTATGGATCGAAAGAAAGGCTAACAGGGGGTGGACAATTTGTGTAATAGAAATTGTCTTGATGCCGACAACATTTGCCGGCAAATGACTTAAATACTGCAGGTTATGGCGGTTGTTATGGCGGGTAACTGCTATGCAGTTATTTGAAATCCGGTTTCCCGCTAAATACCCGCTTATTACATATACCTTACTTATCATATCTAATATGTCACTAATCGTTAATTACATAGTAAAAACAAATAAGCATAATTAAGTTTATATTTCTAACATAACCCCCTAAACTTGGTTATGCTTATGAGCTTGTTTGATCACACTTCGGTTTGCTTCTTCAACGGCCCATCTTGCTTGATTAAAGTCGAATTTCTTTCGTTTCTTCATTTGATTCCAGTTGTCGTCCCTCACACCTGCATAAAATGCTACTTGATTTGGTTCCATTTCTTCGTGCACATCAACAGCAGCACCCTGTCGGCCGCTTCCCAGGCTGTTTGTCTTCTTGAGATCCTCTCTTGAGACTTCATCCTCTTCACTTATAATCCTTTTATCATGCACTCTCTGCTGAACCTTCTTGAATTTGTAGTAATACTCGAGGGTGTCTAGGTACATAGCATAAACTATACGAATGAAATCACCATCTTTGTATTCAAATCCCATATCTTTAGCGATGATTGGCCATAAATTTTCTGTTGTTATTTCACGGTATCCTCCATCCTTATCAACCAACGTATACAGATCCATTAGATCTATCTTGTGATTGTCTTTGGTGTAAGGAGGGAACGGTCTATGAGTAATTCCCAAGTATTCCGTTAAAAACCATTTAACCATTTCTTCGAACTTCTTACTTAGTTCATATTTGTACTTGAAAACGTATTCGCGATCGTCTAACATACTTATCACAGCCTTACAATCATTAAATTCATGAAACTCCAATGATTTTAGGATCATTAGATTCCAATCGATCTCGGTTTCATCCGAAACATTGAGGGTTTCGAAATATGAATTCAAATAATCGTTTTTGAATTCATCATCTATCCCACACATGTTTTGCAACCTTTCTTTTTCCTTTATCCCCAACTCTTCCTCTTTTGTTAACCCCGATACTTCATTTTTTGTGTTCATCACCGGCCGGAGATGAGAACATTGGGAATATTTTGCAAGAATCACCGGTTCTCCGGACGGTAAAACCTTGTAACGTTAATTGTTCTAAACTTAGAACATTCCGGTTTATGTCCGGTGAATAGAAAACGCTTGGAACATTTAGTGTTTCATTTCCCATTTTTACTTCGGCTATCCCCACTCCTCGGATGAATAGGAAATTATTCATTCCGGATCGAGTTTCTACCCCCATGATGTGTTTCACTCTTTTAAAGACATTTAGATTGTTCACAAAATGGTGACAAAACGTTGGATTCACATACCAGATATCGTTCCATTGCCCTCCGTCGGTACCCGTGACTATCATTTCTTCTCGGCAATGAACTTCTTCTCTTTGCGTTCTAATACCATTATTGATTGCTTGCCGTATAAGTTGAGATTCCTCATCGTTTTCTTTAGATTTACAAGTGTAAATCTGATGGCCGGGCAAGTGACAATAATAACACAGCCTTTCTCTTCGTGATCGTCGTTTTCGTTCATTCTTTTCATCTATGCAGTGTTGGCAAGGCATTTCGGTGTTGGTCGGTTTCATTTCTGCATCTTGTCTTTTCGTGGCTCTGATACCACTATGTTGGAAATTCTGATCAAGATTAACTTGATCATATGAACTTCCATGTGCAGCGGATACATGGTTTAGAGTTGTAGAAATTGTTAATGCAGAAAAAAAATTATGGATCGAAAGAAAGGCTAACAGGGGGTGGACAATTTGTGTAATAGAAATTGTCTTGATGCCGACAACATTTGCCGGCAAATGACTTAAATACTGCAGGTTATGGCGGTTGTTATGGCGGGTAACTGCTATGCAGTTATTTGAAATCCGGTTTCCCGCTAAATACCCGCTTATTACATATACCTTACTTATCATATCTAATATGTCACTAATCGTTAATTACATAGTAAAAACAAATAAGCATAATTAAGTTTATATTTCTAACACCTATAACGACAAAATAAGCATATTATAACTAGTATAACCGAAACTACAAATGCCATGGGGATAATAACTCGTAGTCTTCTCCCTGCACTTGAGCTTCTACTGTTTTCTATTGAGTCTGTGTCGAAGAATAATGTCTTAATTAAGTAATTAATTAGTAATTAATATAAAACTATTTTGGAATTACCTAACTCAGATGCTGACAATCGTATATAAAGAGTGTCCCCATTTGTAGAGAACGATCTGATATCCATAAGGTCACCGAACCATAGCAAGCAACCACTTCCAGACCCAGATCTATTCGAATTTGTGTAAGCAGTACACGAACAATTGCTTTTACACATCTCCTCACATTCGACAAGGGTCATGGCCTGGTTATACCATGACCCCTGAGTGTCTGGTAACTTCAGATTTGTATATTTGTTGAACCCTTCCCCAGGGTCACAATTCAAAGGGATGGTATGTCGACACCCCTTTGACCATTCTGTATCTGTAACCTGATCAGGAGATGTGGGTTCAAAGCCCTTCAAACACATACAAACCGGAGAACTTTCAATGTTGCAGCTCCCAAATGGCCCACACACCTTATAATTATCACAGCGATCAATTTGTGGAGTCGTGTAAAGGCTCCATTCTTGTTGGTTATCACTCCATTTTAAGATCTCTAAATGACCATTCGATTGTAATACTATCCTAATCATAACTGAAGACGTGAGGATATATTGGTAGTAAATTTCTCTATGGTCAAGAACAAAGGTGAAGTTGTATAACGGGTTCAGTATCAAATTAGGAGTTCCAGAAAACCTCAGACCGTTCCATGGACCTCCCCTAAACATTATTTTTCCCCCTCTGGTTAAGATCATCTGAGGGTAACCTCTGGTATCAATCCAATTTGAAAACTCACCCGAAGCAGGATCATTTTCAGATTTCCATGAGGTGAAATTTCTTTCAATCCCCGTAACCAAATTCCTGCCCAGCTTCATTCCGGGAAGGAAAGTGTCTGTTATAAAGTCGAAACTTTGCCATATGGGATCTTCTTGATTAATGGCGCCACCATCATTGTAAATTATAAAGTTCCCTGTATCTAAAAGCTGACCAATCGGATTCCTCACTGGCGTGACTGACGAGTTCACCGATGACCATATGACGTCGCCCGTGGTGGCATTTCTGAGAATTAAAACTCCCTGATGGGTGAGAGTTAGCTCGCTGGAGGTGTCGCTGAGTGGTGTGTTTCGGTTGGCTACCCATACAACGGTTCCTTTTGATATTTTGTACCAGATTCCAACATAATGGTTTGTGGAGTTAGGGGGGCTAAAGAAACCAAGTTCGAAGGTTTCTTGTGGTGAAATGATTGTTTCGTTATATCTAACGATTTGGTTTGCGGATATGGTGTCTGCAGCAAAGCTGCAAGTTACTGATGTATAAAATATAAGGAAGCTAAAGATCAACTTGGTCTTGATCATCCTTCTTTCTTCCATTTGTTCAATAACGTATCACTAACACATTTACGATTTTGAAATATAACATTTTGATATTAAAACCAGGGTCCAGGAAATTAAATGCCTATTTGTGCAAGTGGCATCCGCATTTGATACCTGAAAGGTGGTCCTCTACATGTACGCCTATATCTTCTATTATTCTTGCTATCAATGCATCTTATTTTTTTGAAAGTTAGCCTTTATTCACACACCAACCAACAACAAAAGATGCAAACCAAATACACAGAAGAAAAAAGAAAGACAACCCAACCAAATACAAGCTAATTACATAAAATGAAATTGGACCCACTGCTCCCACTCGATATCCAGTTTGGATCTGTTTTTAATCCATAGGAAACCCGTGGTACGCAGATCATCCAGAATGCTACCAATGTTCACCCTCGCTGACTTAAACACGACCTCATTCCTATGCTTCCAAATGAGCCAACACCCGATCTTGACTACACATTGCACCAGCTTCTGTTTCACTTGCCCATTCCGTATGCAATTATGCATACCAAGAACATCATCTGTAGAGAACAGAAGTGCGGGAGATAGACCACACCATGCAGAAATATTCTGCCATACAGTCGATGATACAAAGCATGAGGAGAACAAATGATCAATTGACTCATCGACTTCGCAACACAACGGACAAACAGAGGATGAAATATTAATGCCACGCCTCACGAGAGCCATCCGAGTAGGAAGCCTATCCAGGGTCAATCTCCAACACAAGATATTTACCTTTTTTTGGCAGCCAAGAGCACCATCCAGCTTTGCATCCATCCTTCGTTGAAGCTGGTTGTGCCATTAGCCCCCTTAGTGATTTCACCAAGAACCCTTCATCTATATTAGGAACCCACTTCCATGTGATACTTCGTTGAAGTATCACACAGGCCTACCCCATTGATTAGATTTTGGCAGTTATAAAATTCATCCATTTCAACTTGAGTTTGCGGTTGACGGCTCCAATCCCAGACATAACTCCTAACACCCCCATTGTTGACCAACCTTTGACTAATTAAGCATTGTTTGGATTTTCTAAACCAAAAAGAGCTGGGAAAAGGTCCTTTAAACAAGAGTTGTTTATCCACGAGTCCAACCAAAAACAGATAGATTCACCGTTACCAACACTACCTTGAATTAAGCTCCTTATATGTATGTTTTGGATGCTTAGTTCACCTACCACTTTATTTATGTTTTGCCAATAACCTGACCTACCTGTTTTAAGAGGCATGAACTCCCACCTTCGTGGTGGTGATTGATGAAGAGCAAGTATCACCCTTCACCACAATCTCCTTTGCTCGGTCTTGTATCTCCATGCCCATTGGGTGAGAAGACTCCTATTAAAGTCCGAGAGGGATCCAAGACCCAAACTGCCTTCTTTAATAGAAGCCATAATGTCTTTTCATTTTATCCATGCCATTTTGTGAATTTCATTTCTGCCAACCCAAAAGAAGTTACGCCTGATTTTTTTCCAATTTATATATCACCTTCATTGGAGCACGGAATAAAGAGAAGTAATAGTTTGGAAGACTATCCAACGCCAACTTAATGACTGTGACCCTTCCCCCGGCTGAGAGACTGGAGGCCTTCCACTTAGATAATCGATTTTCAAGTGTTTCAATTACCGGAGCCCAATTAGTGTATTTATTCATATTGGCACCCACTTTGAAACCAAGATATGTAAATGGGAAGGAACCATATTGAGAAGCCATAATGTTCGCTACCCTTTGAACTACTTCCAAAGTAACCCCTTCGCCAAACAGACATGATTTCCTCCTATTCAATTTTAGAGAAGATACAATAGAAAAACATGTTGGTGCAGTTTTTGTGTCTGATGCTATTGGAATAGATTAGATTTATTTTATGCTGATTATGTAATAGTTAGTGAAATGGTCAAATGAACGTGTACTCGTTTGAAGTGGTCAAACGAAAGGGTTATTCGTTTGACCGTGTGTGTTTGCAAGACAAGGGAGTGTGGCTATAATACCAACCCTTAGTCATTTGCAACATGGAGAAGGTTTTAGACTTTGGGGGAGAGATCACCACTTGGTCACTCCCCAGATGTATACTCCTTTGGTATGGTTCGGCTAGCTTGTAATCGGGCCGGTTTGTAATGTTATGCTACCGAATTTATACAAGAAAGTTGTTTTATCCGTCTCTAATCTTCACGTCTTGAACATAATCACACACTAATCACGGTTTCCGGTCCGATCCATGAACCTACAATTGGTATCAGAGCCATGGTACCCGACTTCGTGAATCTAACCACTTGCTAAGTCACATGTGCTCTAGATCAGTGATTTTTGTGGTTTTTTGTTTGAGGTGTAAAAGTGGGTAAACATGAAGAAAACCCAGATTTGGACCCGAATGTATGGGTCTGAGATGATACGGATCATACGAGAGGGTTGGGTTTTCTGTTTCACACCAGAAAATCAAGTTTTCATCATCATTTGAAGGTTTTTTGTCAGATCTGCAGAAGAATAGTTCGTTGTGTTCTTGAGGAGTGTGGTGGCTACTTTAGAGAAACTAGGGTTCTTCAGATCTGATCCAAAAGTGAACCACAGAGAACCCACTGGTGAAAAACCCCCCACGAAAAACCCCTGCTCCGAAGAACCCCTTTGCGAAGAGCCCCCTGCGAAAAACTCTCTTCACCGAAGAACCTCCTGTAGACGAAGAACATGCAAGTTAATACCATGAAATCAACGAAGAACCTTCTTCGTGGGTATGATGTTTCGTCAATAAGGGTCATCAAGAAGAACCTATTTGTTTGGACGAAGAATGTGCTTTGCGAAGAAGTCATCAAGAAGAACCTACCTTCTTCATGGGATTATGTCTTTCGAGGTGCAGTTCAAGCTGCACCTGCTTCTAGCAAGTTACTGAGATTTACTCTTTGCCCAAGAAAATGTGATGGCGGCTGATTGTTTGTGCAGATAAGGTTTGGAATTAAAGATGGTAGAAGCAAATTGTGCTTGAAGTTAGAGGATTACGACTGCTGATGTTGTATTGCAGAGAGAGAGAGAGAGAGAGAGAGAGAGAGAGAGAGAGAGAGGAGAGAATGGAAGGTTGTTGGCAGCTGACTTTGGGTGAACAGCTAGGGTTAGGATGGTGCATGGGGGTTGTTAAAATGTTAGCCCCACTGATGGATTATTTTTTCAATCAATAGTGATGGATTATTTCTTCTGGTTTGTTTTAATTGGGCCAATTCAAGTATGGATATAGCCATATAAGGTGGGCCATGATGTTTTAGATAATTTCCATCACTTGGAAGTGGGCACCGAAACGAATTCAAGTATAAGGTCAACGTAAAACTTTCAGAGTCAAAGAAGAACTAATTGATTTGTTTTATTCTACTTGGGTTCTTCGTTCAGTTCATAAATTCAATCTACTTAGGCCAAATTTCTTTATCACTCACGAAATATTAGTGGACCTACAAGTGGGCCTTTTACTTGATATAGTGGGCCTCTTATCTCTCACATTTTGGGCTAGGATATATCATTCATCTCCTTTGGGGTTGGGTGTTCATGAAGCTTATTTGAATTAAGCTTTAACGTCAAATTCATACGGGTCTGGGAGCTATAAACTTCATCCATTTCAACTTGAGTTTGCAGTTGACGGCTCCAATCCCAGACATAACTCCTAGCACCCCCATTGTTGATCACCAACCTTTGGCTAATTAAGCGTTGTTTGGATTTTATAAACCAAAAAGAGCTGGGAAAAAGGTCCTTTAAACAAGAGTTGTTTATCCACGAGTCCAACCAAAAACGGATAGATTCACTGTTACGAACACTACCTTGAATCAAGCTCCTTATATGTATGTTTTGGCAGTTGACATACCACTTTATTTATTTTTCGCCAATAGCCTGACCTACCTGTTTTCAGAGGCATGAACTCCCACCTTAGTAGTGATTGATTAAGAGCAAGAATCACCCTTCGCCACAATCTCCTTTGCCCGGTCTTGTATTTCCATACCCATTTGGTGAGAAGACTCCTATTAAAGTCCAAGAGCGATCCAAGACCCAAACTGCCTTCTTTAATAGAAGCCATATTGTCTTTCCATTTTACCAACCCAAAAGAAGTTGCGCTGATTTTTTCCAGTTTATCTATCACCTTCATTGGAGCATGGAATAAAGAAAAGTAATAGGTTGGAAGATGGCGAAAGTCCAGTAGCTAAAAGCATCACTAGCTTACGCTCTGACCCGAGTAGCATGGGGCACGTGGAATCCCGTGTGAATCAGCAAGGACCACCTTGCAAGGCTAAATACTCTTGGGTGATCGATAGCGAAGTAGTACCGTGAGGGAATGGTGAAAAGAACCCCCATCGGGGAGTGAAATAGAACATGAAACCGTAAGCTCTCAAAAAGTAATAGGTTGGAAGACTATCCAAAATGAGTGTGACTCTTCCCCCGGCTAGGCGGTTGGAGGCCTTCCACTTAGATAATCGATTTTCAAGTGTTTCAATTACCGGAGCCCAATTAGTATATTTATTCATATTGGCACCCACTTTGATACCAAGATATATAAATGGGAAGGAACCATATTGACAAGCCATAATGTACGCTACCCTCTGAACTTCTTCCAAAGTAACCCCTTCGCCATACATACATGATTTCCTGCTATTCAATTTTAGACCAGATACAATAGAAAAACACCGCATCAAACGCCTTAAATTTAAGGCATTATGGTTTGACTATTCACCCACCAAAAGCACGTCATCCACGAAGATTAGATGGGATATGGTAGGACCGTTATTTGGAATTGACACCCCATGTAAGAATCCTAACTCTACAACACTATTAACAAAAGAAGAAAACCTTTCCATTGCTAGTATAAAGAGGAATGGAGAAAGGGGATCGCCCTACCTAACACCACGCTCAAAATTAAATTCTTCGGTGGGAGACCAGCTTACCAAAACCGAGGAACTTGATGAAGACAAATTGCCTTTAATCCAAAGCCTCCATTTATTTGGGAAATTCATTTGATTTAACACCGAGTCTTTAAACCCTGAAGACATGGAATCAAAAGCCGTATTGAAGTCCACTTTGAACAATAATACTTTTGACTTCCTTTGCTTTGCACATGAACGAATCTCATAAATGATCATCGAGCCATCAAGTATGTTACGGTCGGCAAGGAAAGCCCGATTGTTCTTCCGATACCACCGACTTTATTACGCTTTTTAGGCGATTTGCTAACACCTTTGATATTACCTTATTAATCCAACCAATCAAACTTATCGGCTGAAATTTGTTAAGATTTGTAGCAGAGGAGGATTTCAGTATTAGTGTAATAGAAGATGAAGAACAACCATGCCTAATCACTCCTGTTTCATGAAAGTGGTGCAACACCCTAATAAAGTCTTCACCTAGCTCATCCTAGAAATGCTTTATGAATTTGAAATTGAAACCGTCTGGGCCAAGGGCTTTATCATCCCCACAATCCCAAACAGCCTTGCTGTTGGTGCACGAATGTCTAAAGCCTGCGTCTTAGTCTTAGTTGATCATGTATAGGGTTTAAGGGTCTGTAATGTTAATTATGTGATGTATAGGGGTTGATATGTAAATGTATGGTTTTAATGTACTGATTTCGCTCGTAATGACAATGTGTCATTTGGAGCGAAATCACTAGCTTCTGATTTCGCCCCAAATGGCACATGGTCATTAGGAGCGAAATCCCTCCCCTATATATAGGTTAAGTGTTTTCTCATTATGTACGTGCATGTTTACTGTGTAGCCGAACTGTTGCTCGACTTTTTCGTGAAAAATTAATGAGAAAACCAGTTTAAAGTGATCTAACCTTCTGTTTCTACTTAATTTCTACTTTGATTCATGCTGATTGTGTATTTCCGCTGCATAATCAGTAGTATCTAGCTCTGATTGACTTACTCGACTCTGATCGTTTGAACATTAGCAAAATGGATGAGACGTGGGTTGATAAGTTGGCGAATGCTTTACCAATTGATGTGTGGGGAACGTATTTGTTAGCTTGGAAGAAGAGCGGAGAATATTATAGTTTCAATTTGAGCGATTTCGTCAAGAAGATTCAAGCTCAAGAACTTGAGTTCCAAAAGATTAGAAAATTGAAGCCTGAATTAGGAGAGTAGAATCATGAAGTAGCAACTGATGAAGTAAAAGACAAATCTGAGGAAAATGTTCAAATGGTAGAGAAGCAAGTTGAAGAAATTTCAGTTATCAAGATCGAGAAGAAAGCTGAAACTGAAATGATGTCCGAAAAGTGCTTAAAATGTGATGAATTCAAAGCAGACAATGTCAAACTCTTAAAAGAGATGGAGAGTTTGACATTGGAAATCAAAATTTTGAAAGAAAATGAAAAAGTTTTTGAAGATAAGATAAAATCTTCAGAAAACAAAGATTTTTGGATAAAATTGGAAAACAAAAATCTGAAACAAAATGAAGCAAAATTTCAAGAACATATAAAAGTTTTAGAAAATTAAAAATCTGTTCTTGAAAAGAATATAGTGGAAAATGAAAATGCGATTAGTTCTCAGCTTGAAAAAATCTCTCAGCTTGAAAATGAAGCTAACAGTGCAAGAAATAAAATTGCTGAGTTTGAGAAGAAATTGAAAAGTTTTGTGACCTCTTCAGCAATGATTGATCAACTCTGTCCAAAACCGATCAATTCTGCTCCAATAAGTGACAATGTCACAAATTTTGACAATGTTAAAATTGAGGATTGTGATGATAAAACTGATGATGAAAATGAGAAAAATGAGAAAAGAAAAATATTTTTAGATTTAAAAGAAAAAATTTAAAATACTATTTTGCAATCTACTGAAATAGGTGAATGCTCAAAGCAAAAGCCTTTTAAGAAGATTGTAGAACATAAACAAAAAATTAAAAATTCAAAAAATTTTCAAAATGAAAATAAAAGCTCATCAGTTCAGTCATCCAATCATTATGCAAAATCACAAAAATCTAAAAACAAAGACTTACAAAAAGTTGGTAATATGTGGTGCAGGTTTGACCACAGTGCTCAAGCGTCAAATCAAGGATACAAGAGGAGACATGAGTACCACAAGGTAAATCAATGCTACGATCTGAGTGTGTGGTATGAAAGTGGAGATTGGTACGAAAACAGGGTGTGTTACAACTGTGGTTTTCAAGGACACATTGCTGTTAACTGCCAGAGACAGAGATTTGAGACAAGAAGATGTTATGAATGCCAAATCAAAGGTCACATTGCCAGAGATTGCCCAATGAGATCAATAGAAAGATCGAGGGCTGAATCTCAGAAAAAGATGAAGAAATCAGTCAAGGTCGATGAAAAGCCCAAAGAACCAAAAGTGAAAAAATAGAAAGTGAAGCTTTCACAAGGGCAGAAAGATAGACTGAGAAAGAAAAGGAAGAAAGCAAGAGAGTATCTTGAAAAGATTTTGTCCTCGAATACAATAAGAAAAGCAGATAAAAGTTCTGATAAATCGTCTTGCTTACCAAAGAATGACAAATCATGCAAAACGAATTCATCATATACAAATCTGAGGACATAAGAGAAAAAGGAGAAAAAGAAAGTTGTCGGCGATGAATCTGGCTCATCAAAGTCAGACAAGCCACACTCAGGCAATGATTCTGGTGTGTCAAAACCAGAGGAGCCATTGGTTGAGGTAAAAAGTGGTGATTCCGGTTTGACAACGAATGATGAAAATTTTCCATCATTGTCAAAAGGAATTTCAAAAGCACCCAAGGACCGTCAGTGTAACACCTCGGAAATTCCTGCCCAATAAAATAAAGACACGTGTCATGTGAGACCAACGTGTCAGGAATCCGGAACAAACAAAAAGATGTATGGTGGGATTTTTAAGAGGGCGTCATGTTATTAAAAATACCTCTTAACGACCCAAGGGCGACATGTTATTAAAACACCTCTGAGCGACCCAAATTATAAATCCCAAGATCCTTAAATCGTTTGATAAACATCTTATATATTAACCGTTTGTTCTAAATAAATAAAATTCCATCTTTTATATGAAAATTGGGTTATTAGGAATGTTGCTACAAAACTCTAATTTAAATTCTGGATTTAAAAGAAGTTGAAATAAGTTTTCTAAGTCTTGTTCAACTATATTGAGAATCCAAGACTTGTTCTTGGTATTTCCGTCACTTTAACCTCCCACAAGAATCCAAATTGAAGTGAAAACATGTAAGGAACATTCAAGCATGCAATGGCTGAGCAAAGAGGACCCACAACTGAAAAAGATGGCATGACATTCGGACTTGTAAGATTGCATGGTCAATTCTTGGATATTCACAAAATTTTTGGCATCTGGCCAACGGTTACGGACCGTATGGCTTTAAGCTTACGGTCCGTAAGGTGCACACCTGGGCGATTTCAGCAAAGGTCGGTTACGGATCGCAATCAATTCAGCATACGGTCCGCAAGAGAAGCATACGGACCGCAAGAGCTTAGGCTTACGGTCCGTAAGCCTGTCGCTGGCAGTAGAAAATGGACAGCTGCCTGTTCAGCCTGTTGCACCGCCTGATTAAGATGGTTTTCGAAACAAGGGACTTGCTAGGCAGTATTTAGCCCTCTAGGGACACCTGGGGTGATCACACAACAATTATAGAGTTGCATGTCTTGATCTTGAGCTCATTGGTGCACTATATAAGAGCATGAGTTGTAACCATTTTGGACATTCATTTGTAACTTCACCTCTGGAGCTCTCTGGACAACAAGCCATCTTCCTAGTGATCTCTAGCAGTAATTATGACTCTTGTAAGTGTCCTTAACCTCCCTTAATCTATTTTAGCTTAGTTAATTAGCTAAAAGTCAAACCGTCGTAATTAAGGTTTGACTTCGAGATTAGTCCATAATTACTCAGTCAAATCTCGTTTTAAAAATACCTATAAGTAGGTAATTATGTGGGTAACAAACCCTTAAAAGGGTATTATCAGATTCCCACTCTAACCATGTTAATTGTCGAGTCAATGTATACTTTAAAAAGTCAACAGAATTCTTAAATCCAAATTAACTCATAATTAGCAATGTAGGATACATGCAACCTGTTTGATCATTAAAATAACTTGTTAACTAATGTAAGAACATGTCCCAACATGTTCAACTCGACAATTTTCTGTTTAGACCCGGTTTGGAACCGAAAGTCGCATAGTTTGACCTTCGCTTTGACTTTCAGTTCTGACCCGTTTTAGTCAAGTTTAGGATTGCCTTAAAGCTTCTTTTGGACCTAGTTACATGTTAGTATAACCCTCTGTGATTATACGACTTGGTTCACTAGTTGTCTAATTATTATGCAAGTTTCCGTTAAATGCTCACATGTTGACCATTATGCCCAAATGACCTTAAAATATGATTTTTGAAAATGTAAAAGGGTAGACACCTTAGTTACCGATTTATCAGCTTGCACCCAAAATTTGAGTTCTGTTTGAGGTCTAGAATTAAAGTTATGCTCATTAGCATAATTAAGAGCTTCTTTAGTAATTAAATAGCATAAATTTCATATAGTCTATCTAAACCCGAATTTGGATACAAAACTTTATACCTACTGTTACAAAATAATATTTTGGGATTTTTAAAGATTTTTATTCAATTTTAGTCTGAGCATAACTTAGTGTTCTAAGCTTAATTCGGCTAATGCCGGTTTTGCCCTTTTGGGCTATAAAATGAGTTTTATAAATCCTTTTGACCCCAAACCTTTTTCTACTAATATGTTGTGTTAAAATAATTATTTTGAGCCTTCTGGAATATTAAAAATATCAGTTTTTTATACAAAACCCGGAATTGGCTCCATATCTTTTTTTTAGGCATTTTTACGACATAGTATGTACCAAAACTAGTCTATATGTATTAAGGTTGATACCTACTGATATACTCAATAAATTTTTATGTTTTAACAGTAAACTAAAGTTGTAAACTCAGGTTTCCAGTTTTGACCTTTTAGGCTTATGTGAAATTACCAAAATGCCCTTTTGGTGCATAGGATGGTTATAAATAATAAAATTCACATATGAGTATTACCCTACTGTTGTAACTTAGTAAAATGAGTATATTTACTGATTTATTCAGACCTGTAAATCAGAATATCATTTAAACTCTTTTACACCCTTTAAAATGACCAAAATGCCATTATGAGGCATAGTTTGGGTTTAAAACCATTTGGGGCATAATGGAAGGTATCTTGCTGCTATCACAACATATTTAGTGCATATAATCTCAGGAAACTTGTATATGATTTATATGGTTACCCGTTACGCACTTCGGCGTTCGGATCGGTTTATGTAACTAGTTTACACATATTAGCCGAAACGGGTCAAACCGTATCATCTTTGTCTCAAAATCCAGAATGTGTTTAGTTTACTCATATTATACAAGTCTCCAAACTTGTTGGGTCTAAAATCACATTCCTTCCCGGTTTTCGCCTTCCATGCGATTAAACCGTATTTATCCTTTGAAACTAACCGGTCTAAGCTTCGGCTAAGTAAAAAGACCCGTTAGGATTCTAATAGGTTATTATAAACCTTCGTTCCAGAATAGGAGACTAGTAAAAGACACTTGCATTTGCTGATTGTGGTTTATACTTGCTCAGGTAAATACTTTTAACTTATTTTCCCTTATATGGGCTTGGGGTACAGTATATAAAATAACGCTTGGTCGGGCAATTGACCCTAACTCATTAGTAGTTGGGTATTATCAATGTGACCCGTTTAAAATTTGGTTTTGTTTGTTTTACGCCTTTGGGAGTTTAATGACCATGTCCCGGATATCCTTGGCATCATTCATGAAATGGCCACGACCTTGACACGCGGGTGTAGGCGTACACCCGGCAATGTGTCCATATTATTAAGTATAACCGTTGGTTTCCCGCCGCGGATTTATACTATGTGGTGTGTCTATTAATCTTAAACCCGGCACGAACCGGGCGACTACACGCATAACAAACATGTAATTCTTTTACAAGTTTAAATTTGATTAATTATCCCAAGTTATAAAAAGTTTTGTGCCATGTGCATTCAAATCAATTTTTAAAAGATTTTCAAAATGAGTCAGTTAAATTGTATTTACAAGTGTAAACTGACGTATTTTCCCCAAAAAGATTAAGTGCAGGTTCTACACGTAATAGGCTGGCCACTCCTTAGCATCGTTAGAGTCTCGCAAGCTTGGATGCCATTATCTGTTTAATAGTTTCTCCTTTTTATTTTGATCCTCCTGCGGATCTATTTCAGCTACATTGTGATACTTGGATATTACATTTTGTTTGGTTGAAATAAATCTATCTTTTTGCTTCCGCTGTGCATTATAAATTGTGTTGTTTGACTATAATGATATCAAGTACATTATCTGTTGAACAGTTTCTCCTTTTTATTTTGATCCGCCTGCGGATCTATTTCAGCTACATTATGATACTTGGATATTACATTTTGTTTGGTTGAAATAAATCTATCTTTTTGCTTCCGCTGTGCATTATAAATTGTGTTGTTTGACTATAATGATATCAACTACGTCACGATACTCCCCCACCGGGCCCACCGGTGGCACGTGGAAATTAGGGGTGTCACAGGTTGGTATCAGAGCCAACACTGAGTGAATTAAACACTAGCCTTTTGTGTTTAATCTCAGTGCACGAATTGCACATTCTTCGAGTTCCGAGTCTAGACATCGAACGTAGGACAAACTCTGTTTTGTTTTTGTTATTCGGTCTTTTATTTTTATATATATTGGTCGTTATCTTAACCATGTTTGCAGGTCGAAAATGCCGCCAAGATTTTTGAGAGGTCGAGGCAAGGGCCCAGTTACGGGCCATGATCATGAAGCTGGGCCCTCGCACCGGCGAACGCCGTCAATTACCATGAGTACTAGCCCGCAGGAGCCATGGAGGCTCTACGTCGAACCCGGGAGGCGGTCGGTCTCCCTCAGTTCCTCACCTTCGTATTTGCATTCTTTTGGGCCCCATTCGGAGAACGAGCCCAACAACCAACCACCTTCTTTTATACCTTTGCAAAGATCGAACTCACACCATTCCTTTGACAACCCTTCACCTGTCTTCCAGAGCCGGTTCAACCCGGCTAATATCTTTCAAGAACCCGTGGGTTTTAACCCACTAGGACCTGAGGATCACTTCTCAGGGGATCACGCGGACGACATAGACGAAGACACGGATCCCGTGGAGCCTGCGTCCGGAACACCGAACCACCCCATCGAAATCTCCGATGGGTCATCTTTCCATGGATCACCTTATCGTGGTCCTGACAACTGCGAGGCGAGGTTCAGGCAGATTGACTAGTATTTCACGCCCTCTGAACACTCGTCCCCATACCAGCAGCAGCAGCAGGATCCTTCCGAGGATCACCGATTTGTGGCAGTCACTCCGCCACCACCACCACCACCAGTGGAACAGCAGCCGCCTCCGGAACCCCCGAGGCGGAGAAGGTCAAACGCACGGATGTCCGTGCGAGGGGGTGTCCGCATCAGCACACCCCAACCATCGAGTGGCAGTCACTATCCGCCACTCCAGGAAGAAGAAGAACCACAGATAGGGGGTCCATCAAACCCCGTTCAAGAGATCAACTCTGTGCCTATGGCGCCACCGGTGGGTTTTGATAACCCAATCCCTGCATACGTCGGTTCAGTGGCGTACAACCCTTTTGAGCAGCCGGCGCATACCCATTACAACTATGCTGATGTGGACCCATACCAGGAGGCATGGGACTACAATGCTAGTCACCTAGAGGGACCCTATGGTGGTCTTTGGACCACTGGTTACCCAACTTATGGGTACCAGCGTCCGCCACCTCCTCAACCTCTGTACTAACCGCCGCAGCCGCAGTTGATCCCGCCTGAGCGCCAGCAAGAGGTCCTTGAGAGATTGGACCGATGTGAACGGGAAATCCGGACAGAGCGCAGTAACAAACGAGGCTTCTTCAAGGGATTATCAGACTTGATCAAAGGGAAGTCCAAAAGAAGGGGTCTTTGAAGACCTTTTGTTTTATTTATTTTAGTTGTAATCAAGTCCCTACGTGGACTTTTTGCTTCAGTACTCAGCCCCTACGTGGGCTTGTCTTTTATATTCTGCCCCTGCGTGGGCATGTCTTTTAGTTGACCCCTGCGTGGGTTTGTTTTGGTTTTTCCGCCCCTGCGTGGGCATTTATTTTCGTAGAAGTCCCGTTTTGGGCGAATGATGTACTTGTTTAAACAATTTATGAGATGTTCTAGTTAAATTTTCATTTTACTTATTTATTATTAATTATGTGCATAAAACATGAAATAAATAAAAATAATAAAAAGATCTGCCGTTATATTAAAATGGTAAAATCTAAAAAGAACAAAGACCTAGCCATGTGTTATCATAAAACAAGGCGAAGATGGTAGTTCCATAATTAGATTAGACCCATATTAACATCTCAATTTAGGACTATTCTGCATAAATTATTAAAGGAATCTTAGAGGTAAAACCTAGCCTTTATGATGTTGAAGGCATGGCCAAGATGGTAGAACCCACATAATAGATTCCAATTTTTGTTAACTTCTGTTAGTACGTTAACATTCTTGGCAAACTGTGAATCAGTAAAGTCACACAGGCCATCCTTTAAAAAGGGTTAATTTAAATTCCCTTAATTATATAACCGCTTCTTAAGGGCAAAGTGCATATGGGCAATAATTAAATGTCCTCTGGGACTAAGAACAGTGGTAGCTTATGACTCCCTGTAAATAACAGGCAACGAGCTATGGTTCAAACCTGAATACCAGGACTCTGTAAATTTCTGGTTCATAATTAAATTAAAATTGTCCTTGTGACTAGGCCTTATGTGCTATTATTTCATAATTTAGGGTAATAATAAAGATCCTAAAATTTTAACAAATTAACCTAAAATGGCAATTTAAAACCATGGTTAATATAATATAATTTACTGTAAAAACCTCTAAATAAAACCTTGCCCATTTTTTTATATGTAGCAATTGAAGCTACATGGCGGGGTCGAATGAAGTAAATAGCCATCCGGTGGAAAACCATGATAACGCCAGAATACAGTTGACTGGTGCGGAGCTGCAAGCACTAGTGGACAACACCGTTTCCAAAGCTTTGGATAGACAGTACAGTGAGTCCTCTGGGACCCAAAGTAGAACTCTGTCTACACCTCACTCCAAGCCAAAGACCCATTCTGAGGCTCATAGCAAACCACCCTCTGTCCAGCCTAAGTCTAAGAAGGATGAACCTATGAAAGATAATGATCGAGACTCATCGAATGTGAACAGTGTTCACCCCAAGAAGATAGTGTTTGATGATGCACCCCGCTCTAAAGGATGCACATACAAGTATTTTGTATCATGCAAGCCCCGAGATTTCACTGGGGAAAAGGGCACTGTGGATTGCATGACCTGGCTGGATGAAATGGACAATGTTGTGGACATTAGTGGTTGTGCTGAAAGGGACATGGTAAAGTTTGCATCCCAGTCATTTAAGGGTGAAGGCCTAGCATGGTGGAGGTCATTAATCCAAGACTCTGGAAAAGTTGCCTTGTACAACATGTCTTGGGAGCAATTTGTTGCTCTTATCAAGGAAAACTACTGCCCTCAGCATGAGGTTGAAAAGATAGAGTCTGATTTCCTATCGCTGGTCATGAAAAACCTGGATTGCCAGGCATATCTCACAAGTTTCAACACCCTGTCCAAATTGGTTCCATACCTGGTGACCCCGGAACCCAAGAGGATCGCGCGTTTCATTGGGGGTTTGACCCCAGAAATCAAAGCTAGCGTGAAAGCCTCTCGGCCCGCTACTTTCAGATCCGTAGCGGATATATCTCTGTCCCTCACACTGGATGCAGTGAGGCAGAGATCATTGAGAAATGCTGACTTAGAGAACAGGAAACGTGAAGATTATAATTCACGTCGGTCGACCAAGAAGCATAGGGGGAACTGTGACCACAAGAAAGGGTCTGAGACCAAGAAGGGTGATCAGCAGTCGGGCGATAGGCCCAAGTGCAAGGTTTGCAAGAAGCACCATTTCGGAAGGTGCAGGTATGAACAGAAATCCTAGCCGAAGGCGTGTGGGATTTGCAAGTCCTCTGAGCATAGGACCCTTGAATGTAAGAAGTTGAAGGATGAAACTTGTTTTAGTTGCAATGAAAAAGGGCATATCAAGACCAACTGCCCAAAACTAGCGAAGAAATCTAAAGAAGGGAAGAAGACCAACGCCAGGGTATTTCAAATGAACGTTCAGGAGGCCATCCAGAACGACAACGTCATAACCGGTACGTTTCTCATTAATGATGTTTTCGCAAGAGTATTGTTTGATTCTGGAGCAGATAAATCCTTTGTAGATAATAAGTTTTGTGAGTTGTTAAGATTGCCTGTTAAAGCCTTAAGTGCAAATTATGAGGTAGAATTAGCTGATGGGACTATGGAAACAGTCTCGACTGTGTTAGATGGATGTGTCATATCCATTAGGAACCACTCTTTTCCTTTATCCCTGTTACCCTTTAAGTTAGCTGGTTTCGATATAGTGTTGGGTATGGATTGGTTATCGCATAACCAAGCCCAGATTGTGTGCAACAAGAAGCAAGTGGTGATCAAGACTCCGTCCGAAGAACCACTTACCATTCAGGGAGATACACATCATGGATTGCCTGAGCAAGTGGCTATGCTAAAAGCATCCAACTATTGGAAGAAAGGTTGTGTCATTTATATGGCACAAGTGACCATTGATGAGCAGAAGCCCAAGATTGAAGACATCCTCGTTATTTCTGAGTACCTTGAAGTTTTCCCTGAAGAACTACCTGGTTTGCCACCAGATAGACAAGTGGAGTTCAGAATCGACATCATTCCAGGAGCAGCTCATATTGCAAGAGCACCGTATAGATTGGCGCCAACAGAAATGAAGGAATTGAGGACACAGTTAGATGATCTGCTAGCCAAAGGTTTTATTAGGCCTAGTTCGTCTCCATGGGGAGCGCCAATCTTGTTCGTCAAGAAGAAAGATGGTTCGATGCGTTTGTGCATCGATTACCGTGAGCTTAATAAGGTCACTATAAAGAATAGGTATCCTTTGCCCAGGATCGACGATCTGTTCGATCAGTTGCAAGGAGCGAGCTACTTTTCCAAGATTGATTTAAAGTCAGGCTACCATCAATTGAAGGTCAAGGATGAAGATGTGCACAAGACTGCATTTAGGACTCGTTATGGTCATTACAAGTTCCTAGTTATGCCTTTTGGGCTCACTAACGCACCTGCCGCATTCATGGATCTCATGAATCGCGTCTGCAAGCCTTATTTGGATAAATTTGTTATTGTCTTCATCGATGACATCCTCATCTACTCGAAAAGCCAAGCTGACCACGAGAAGCATCTTCGATGTATTCTCAAGCTGCTTCATCAAGAAAAGCTCTATGCCAAATTTTTGAAGTGTGAATTTTGGCTTCGAGAAGTCCAATTTCTTGGGCATGTAGTCAATGAGCATGGTATTCAAGTAGATCCCGCCAAGGTTGAAGCTGTCATGAATTGGCAGGAGCCGAAGATGCCTATGGAAATTCGCAGTTTCTTAGGACTAGCAGGATACTACAGATGCTTTATCGAGAATTTCTCAAGGATTGCAGCACCCCTGACTCTTCTAACTCGCAAGTATAGCAAGTTCAATTGGGGGCCTAAGCAGCAAGAATCCTTCGATATTTTGAAGCAGATGTGACACCTGTGTCACCGCGACCATCAAACAAATACCAAGCCGATGAAATATTGTATTTCATACTTGGGATCTTGTATAAATATGTGTATCTTTTGCACATATCAGTTCTTGTTCAATTTCAAACTCTACAACGCTTTCTAGAGAATTATACGCAAACTGGTGTGTAAACGTACTCAGTTTAATGCGACAAATACTCTGGAACATCAACATATACTTAACATACCTTAAATAACCTTTACATAACTTAGAAATAAGTTTTGAAGGCTTTGGTATGGCAAAAACAAGTTAATTCGCTTACAGGGACTAAACTTGACAAACTACGAAAGTATGCCAATTTGAACTGTAACGAACATTCCGGAACATGTCCATAAGTTAAATATACCATAAATATCCTCTCCATAGCTTAGAAATAGGCTTTGAAGTGTTTGGTATGCTAAAACAAACTTTTGGAACATTCAGGGGCTAAAAGTGTCAAAAAGTGCACAAGTTTGCACTTTCGCGCATAACTTACGTTCTGAATACATCCGGACATCCAAAAATTTATGTAAGCACTAAAATATTTTATTTTAGTGTTTGGCATATGAAAAATCCATTCGTCGCGTCATTTGGATCGTTTTTCGCGCTTATGCGCATTCCGTCGTAATTAACCGAACATCGCGATCGTACGGCCAAACGAACCAACATCCGACATATTTTTGAGCATGTTTCATGTCCAAAATGTTTACGAATCATTTTAGGGCCTTAAATTTGGCTTTACGGGCCTTAGAAGTGTCGAAAATGGCTTAAACATGCAACAGGGACCAAAACTGCAAATTCGGAAAGTTTGTGCAGACCAGACAAGGCCATGCGGCCCGCCTGAGCCTTATGTGAATCCTGACGCGGGCCGCATCAGACATGCAGACCAGATTCAATGTTTGATCCACTTGCATTGGCCTTTCGATCACCCAAAAGGCAACGACATGTGTCGAATTCCTATGGTGGGGGCAAAATAAGGCACCACAACTTTGCGACAAGTGTACGGCTTGGATCGTGGCACGATATTCAAGAAACGATCCTAACGGCTTTACTTTTCCTATAAATACCCCCCCCCTTTGGTTAAAAACCCACAAAATCTGATCTAAAGCTCTAAGTTGAGGCCTTTGCTTCATACCTGAGCTCCTGGATCGAGATTAGCTTTCGGGGACCCTTCGTAAGTGCTCTTTCGTTCTTTTATTCGCTTTTCGAGTCCGAAAGTCAACGTTTTGTTTGACTTTCTGTGTGACCAGCCTATGGTCAACACGAAGTTCATTGGAACTTCATAACGTGAGCGTGATCACGATGTTTATAGCCCGTAGTGACTATACCTACTGATTACCACGTTATCTAGGCTCAGTGACGAGTCGTAGTTTCGGCCAAAATGCGCATTCTTGCGTATTTTGTAACCAAACTACTCATGAGCATCAAAACCGTTTGTTTTGATGCCAAACTTGTTTTCTAAACTTAGTTAAGCATGTGTTAACATGCTTAGCTCGTCACTTTTAGTTTAGTGCTTATATAGGGTCGTAAGGTAAGCGATCTAAACCATCGCTTATACTTTCGAACCCGACCCATTTGGTCGATCATTAGGATCCGACCAAACACATTAGGTGACCATAACTGTAACCTTCCGAGGTTATACCTTGTGGTCACGATGTTAGGCGTTCCAAACGCGTTACACGCGAACGACGCGTTAAGGTAGCATAAGCTACCTAAACGTGTCGTAATGGGTCGCAAGCACTCAGGTTAGGTTTCATTTTAGTATGTAGGCTTTGTTAAACCATATTTCACGAGTCTCCATGCTCGTTTGGTTTACGAACCCGCGTACTATCCGATCTTCCGATTTAGGTCCGGTATATTAACATAGCTACCTATTAGGTGCCGTTTGATATTCCGTGATCTCTAGCATTGTGTGATTATTACACAAGAACTTCAAAGCAATCTCAGGTGAGTACATTGAACCCCTCTTTTACTGTTTTCCAAACTGTTTTGGGGTGAAACACATGTGCCTACTTGTTACTTTCATGCTTTCCCGTTTTCACATCATATACTTGCTATGTTCATTAGTACATTTATAGTACATGATTTCAATACATTTCATGCTATGTATGCCCATTGTGTGCATACTTAGTACATCACTTTACAATACATTTCATGCTACATACGCCCATTGTGTGCATACTTAGTACATCACTTTACAATACATTTCATGCTACGTACGCCCATTGTGTGCATACTTAGTACATCACTTTACAATACATTTCATGCTACGTACGCCCATTGTGTGCATACTTAGTACATCACTTTACAATACATTTCATGCTACGTACGCCCATTGTGTGCATACTTAGTACATTGTTTTACATTGCATTTCTGTTGCATATGCTCATCCAGCATATGAACACATTATACTACATTTTGAACCGTTGTAACTATTTGACTATGTGAACCGTCTTAACCCTTTGATTATGAACCGTTTGTAACCGTTGAACCGTGTGAACCAGTTGTATCTGTTGACATGATCTACATTTGACAATAGACATTTGACTATGCATAAACATTTCTGCAATTAGTAAACATTTCATCTTGATAGTTTGGTTTGAGTAAGTGATCTAAGTAACGAAGCGTGTGTAATATGGCACAAGCATGGTGGATACGCCGCTGGTACTTCCTATATATAAGTGTTTGTATGGTATTACATATTGTAGCGTTATTTGAATCATTGCATTTTGAGATATAGGACATTTTATACAAATAACACACTTTTCACAAGACCTCGATTTACAAACAACTTATCTTATACGAACTCATTTTACATGGTTATTCAGTTAACCATGCATTATTCTCATACTTATACATATCATCTGATCTTATCGTTCTTCAAATGATTTACAAGACAAAACCAATTACAAGGTTCATGACTAAACATTTTCTCAAACATAAGTCATGAATTCTGTTTTCACAAAACCTATGTATCTCACAGGCATTTTTATGCTGACGTACCTATTTTCACATGTGTTTTCAGGAGATGATGCATAGGACTTATCAAGACATACTTAGGCGGACCTGTGCCTTAGTGACTTAAAATGAGACAAGAACTAGTTAATTGATGTTATGTACTCTTTGGTTCTTGTTTAAACAATGTATACTTTCATTTTTGATTAATAAAACGAAACTTCATTTGCCATGGATTTGAAACAATAAATTATGTCCCAACACTCCCCGGCGTTTCCGCCGCGGTTGCATGTTATACGCGGCCGGGGTGTGACAGAAAAGTTGGTATCAGAGCCAATGGTTATAGGGAATTAGGTTATTAGTAATGCTTTGACCTAGTCTATAACCTTCCTAGGACCCTAACGCGAGTTTACTTGCGCTTAGCCATAAAACAATACCGTCACCTATCCTTAGGCGACAGCTACAACAAGAACATAAATTTCAAAACCACTTTGAAAACTAATCATCTGTTCTAGGATGATTGATTACTAGGTTTTGAACCCTCTGTTATAAGGTTTTGAACCCCTTTGAATTTTCAAAACTCTTGTCAAAGTTTTCGGTCCTAAATAATGTGAACACGTGCAAACTAGAAAAGTGAATGCCTATACCCTGGGATTTCTGTCTAAGGTTAGAGTGTTCGTACAAATCCACATAATCGGACCAGTCACTCTTACCTGGGAACTCTTGGGGTGAGCGTCCACTTATAGGCAAGCATGTCTTCGCGATACACTATGAGGATCTATTTGCTTTGATTCAGCCTTGGTGTTGTTTGTTTGCTTCGTGGATTCAAACAAATGACCATCAACCATGATTTTTGGCCGGTAATTGTAACATCCTATTCTTACCCAATGCCATTTCATTTGTTTTCCTTCTTGTTTCTCTTTTAGAATGCCTCCTCGACGCGAAAACCAGATAGCAACTGCCGAACTGGCAGAGATCATTGCGCAGCAAATGGCTGCTCAATTCCCAAACCTCCTTGCTCAATGGAACCAAGCCAACAACAACAATCATGCCCCCTTCAACTTCAAGACGTTCAACTAGGCTAAGCCATCAAAGTTTTCTGGGTCTCAAGGAGCGACTGCACTTCTGCAATGGTTCGAGAGTTTAGAGAGCACTTTCAGACATGTTCAATGTCCAAACGAGCGAAAGGTAGAATTCGCATCTAGCGTATTTGAGAAACGAGCTTTGACATGGTGGAATGGTGTGATGAGAGATAGGGGTGCCGATGTGGCACTGGCTCAAATATGGCAAGAGCTTCGAGCTGTGATGATGAAGGAATTCTGTCCTCGTCACGAGATCAGGGCCTTAGAAAGGGAATTCGACGATCTTAAGCAAGACAGATGCGAACATCGAGCATACACTGATCGATATGAGGAGCTGAGCCTATTATGTCCTTCCATGGTTACACCTTTGGATAAGGCGATCGAAAAATACATTGATGGCCTCCCTGACTCAGTTCAGGACATTGTTACTGGTAGTAACCCCACTACGGTTAGGCAGGCCATTGAGCTATCTGCAACCTTGACTGAATCTCAGATCAGGAAACGTAGGCTTTTCCGAAAGGGTGACAAGAAACCAGTCGAGGAATCGAAACCAATCGAGGAATCAAAGACCCTGGATGAACAGACTGGATCCCCTAAGAAGTCAAAGAAGCGAAAGGCTTCTCAGAACTTCGCCATGGTTACTCACAATGATCAAGCTGTCCCCAACCAACCAGCTCAACCCCTGCTAGGAAGCCATACAATGGAACTTCACCCTTGTGCAACCAATGTAACCTTCATCATCATGCTAGGGTGAAGTGCCGCGAATGCCAAATTTGTGGACTTAAAGGTCACACAGCAAAGGTTTGCCGAGCTGCAGTTGCACCAAATCAAGTTGACAACAATCCTGCTCAAGCTCGCTTTCCACCAGGTTCTTGCTACAATTGTGACGAGATGGGTCATTTCCGAAGAAATTGCCCAAAGCTTGCTAATGCTAATCCAGCACATTGATGAGCATCTGACCGACTAGAAGACAACACCCTTTAAAAATAATCATGTCCTGTGTATTATTTTCTTTTGTTGTCAAGGTCCATGAAACAGTTATTATCGTCGTTTATAAATAAATCTTTTATTTACATTGCAATGTATTTATGAGGTTGTATGTATAAAGAACATATCCCTTACAATACCGACAATTAAGGAATCGTATTCCTTGAAAAGCAAACTACCACCCAAATTTTTTTTCCATTTTATGATATCTTGCGTTTCCATGAAGTTCCTAAGTACTCGTTTCTTCTAAGGAAAACGAAGTACAAGGCGCAAGTTACAACACTGGACGAATACCCAAAGTACCACTATAAATCCTTAATAAGGGTACCTAAGGTATTTCCATAAATCTAAAAATTGATGTGTTCCTTAATTCGAATATTACGTTTCTTTGGAAACAAAAATCAAATTTTTGGAAGATCTTCCTATCTTTTTAGATAGATTCCCAGGGGACATTGAAGTCCATCTACTGGTTTCCATATCCATTTTCAATCGATAACAAGTTAATAACAAATTAATAACCAAGTTGAACTACTATGTGATTATGTGCTTATTTGTTCCCTTTTATGTTTTTGGTGTAATCCAAGTCTTTGTTATCCAAATCCTCGTAGAATCTTCCATATCATTCGTATAAGGGATTCATAGTAGGATATCCAAAGGTACTATATTAAATCCTCAATGGGCTTTTACGTGATAGTAAAAACCCTTGGATTATATTGTACTATTTCATAATTAGACCCCTTGAGTGGTCTAGTTAAACAGATTGATCCAAAAATCTGGTTAGGGATATCATGTGATGATATAGCTGAAAGGACTCCTTGGTGGCCTAACTAAGAAGATCCCCTGTCGATCTAATTAAAAGGACCGATGGAAGTCTAGTCACCCTCATCACAAGTTTGATATCCTTCCCCAAAACATTACAAAACAAACTGTGCGGACTGTGCAAGGAATTACGTAATTATGGATGCAACATAATTATGGAATTTAGTGCACAGAAACCACAGCAAGTTTTGTCGTGTATCTAGAGTTAACCCTATTCATTTTCGTTTCTGAAGAAATTGTGGAAAATGACTCATTCCGTTCATTTTCGTTTCTGAAGAAATTGTGGAAAATGACTCATTCCGTTCATTTTCGTTTCTGAAGAAATTGTGGAAAATGACTCATTCCGTTCATTTTCGTTTCTGAAGAAATTGTGGAAAATGACTCGTTCCGTTCATTTTCGTTTCTGAAGAAATTGTGGAAAATGACTCGTTCCGTTCATTTTCTTTTCTGAAGAAATTGTGGAAAATGACTCATTCCGTTCATTTTCGTTTCTGAAGAAATTGTGGAAAATGACTCATTCCGTTCATTTTCGTTTTTGAAGAAATTGTGGAAAATGACTCCTTCCGTTCATTTTCGTTTCTGAAGAAATTGTGGAAAATGACTCGTTCCGTTCATTTTCTTTTCTGAAGAAATTGTGGAAAATGACTCATTCCGTTCATTTTCGTTACTGAAGAAATTGTGGAAAATGACTCATTCCGTTCATTTTCATTACTGAAGAAATTATGGAAAATGACTCATTCCGTTCACTTTCGTTTCTAAAGAATACCCATTAAGGAAAATGACTCATTCCGTGCATTTTCGTTTCTAAAGGATACCCATTAAGGAAAATGACTCATTCTGTGCATTTTCGTTTCTGAAAATTTTCCATCGAAGGGAAAATGAATATCCTTGATTTTTCCTTCATTTCCATTTCTGAAGAGTTTTCGTTAAGGAAATGACGGGATATTACCTTGCATATCGCTGATGGTTATTTGGCAGAGTCACAAATAGACTCCTACGAATAAATTTCGGGACGAAATTTCCTAAAGTAGGGGAGACTGTGACACCTGTGTCACCGCGACCATCAAACAAATACCAAGCCGATGAAATATCGTATTTCATACTTGGGATCTTGTATAAATATGTGTATCTTTTGCACATATCAGTTCTTGTTCAATTTTAAACTCTACAACGATTTCTTGAGAATTATACGCAAACTGGTGCGTAAACGTACTCAGTTTAATGCGACAAATACTCCGGAACATCAACATATACTTAACATAGCTTAAATAACCTTTACATAACTTAGAAATAAGTTTTGAAGGCTTTGGTATGGCAAAAACAAGTTAATTCGCTTACAGGGACTAAACTTGACAAACTGCGAAAGTATGCAAATTTGAACTGTAACGAACATTCCGGAACATGTCCATAAGTTAAACATACATAAATATCCTCTCCACAGCTTAGAAATAGGCTTTGAGGTGTTTGGTATGCTAAAACAAACTTTTGGAACATTCAGGGGCTAAAAGTGTCAAAAAGTGCACAAGTTTGCACTTTCGCGCATAACTTAAGTTCTGAATACATCCGGACATCCAAAAATTTATGTAAGCACTAAAATATTTTATTGTAGTGTTTGGCATAAGAAAAATCCATTCGTCGCGTCATTTGGATCGTTTTTTGCGCTTATGCGCATTCCGTCGTAATTAACCGAACATCGCGATCGTACGGCCAAACGACCCAACATCCGACATATTTTTGAGCATGTTTCATGTCCACAATGTTTAGGCATCATTTTAGGGCCTTAAAGTTGGCTTTACGGGCCTTAGAAGTGTCGGAAATGGCTTAAACATGCAACAGGGACCAAAACTGCAAATTCTGAAAGTTTGTGCGAATCAGACAAGGCCAGGCGGCCCGCCTGAGCCTTGTGTGAATCCTGACGCGAGCCGCATCAAACATGCAGACCAGATTCAATGTTTGATCCACTTGCATTGGCCTTTCGATCACCCAAAGGGCAACGACACGTGTCGAATTCCTATGGTGGGGGCAAAATAAGGCACCACAACTTTGCGACAAGTGTACGGCTTGGATCGTGGCACGATATTCAAAAAACGATCCTAACGGCTTTACTTTTCCTATAAATACCCCCCCCCCCTTTGGTTAAAAACCCACAAAATCTGATCTAAAGCTCTAAGTTGAGGCCTTTGCTTCATACCTGAGCTCCTGGATCGAGATTAGCTTTCGGGGACCCTTCGTAAGTGCTCTTTCGTTCTTTTATTCGCTTTTCGAGTCCGAAAGTCAACGTTTTGTTTGACTTTCTGCGTGACCAGCCTATGGTCAACACGAAGTTCATTGGAACTTCATAACGTGAGCGTGATCACGATGGTTATAGTCCGTAGTGACTATACCTACTGATTACCACGTTATCTAGGCTCAGTGACGAGTCGTAGTTTCGGCCAAAATGCGCATTCTTGCATATTTTGTAACCAAACTACTCATGAGCATCAAAACCGTTTGTTTTGATGCCAAACCTATTTTCTAAACTTAGTTAAGCATGTGTTAACATGCTTAGCTCGTCACTTTTAGTTTAGTGCTTATATAGGGTCGTAAGGTAAGCGATCTAAACCATCGCTTATACTTTCGAACCCGACCCATTTGGTCGATCATTAGGATCCGACCAAACACATTAGGTGACCATAGCTGTAACCTTCCGAGGTTATACCTTGTGGTCACGATGTTAGGCGTTCCAAACGCGTTACACGCGAACGACGCGTTAAGGTAGCATAAGCTACCTAAACGGGTCGTAATGGGTCGTAAGCACTTAGGTTAGGTTTTATTTTAGTATGTAGGCTTTGTTAAACGATATTTCACGAGTCTCCATGCTCGTTTGGTTTACAAACCCGCGTACTATCCGATCTTCCGATTTAGGTCCGGTATATTAACATAGCTACCTATTAGGTGCCGTTTGATATTCCGTGATCTCTAGCATTGTGTGATTATTACACAAGAACTTCAAAGCAATCTCAGGTGAGTACATTGAACCCCTCTTTTACTGTTTTCCAAACTGTTTTGGGGTGAAACACATGTGCCTACTTGTTACTTTCATGCTTTCCCGTTTTCATATCATATACTTGCTATGTTCATTAGTACATTTATAGTACATGATTTCAATACATTTCATGCTATGTATGCCCATTGTGTGCATACTTAGTACATCACTTTACAATACATTTCATGCCCATTGTGTGCATAATTAGTACATCACTTTACAATACATTTCATGCTACGTACGCCCATTGTGTGCATACTTAGTACATCACTTTACAATACAATTCATGCTACGTACGCCCATTGTGTGCATACTTAGTACATCACTTTACAATACATTTCATGCTACGTACGCCCATTGTGTGCATACTTAGTACATTGTTTTACATTGCATTTCTGTTGCTTATGCTCATCCAGCATATGAACACATTATACTACATTTTGAACCGTTGTAACTATTTGACTATGTGAACCGTCTTAACGCATTGATTATATGAACCGTTTGTAACCGTTGAACCGTGTGAACCAGTTGTATCTGTTGACATGATTTACATTTGACAATAGACATTTGACTATGCATAAACATTTCTGCAATTGTTAAACATTTCATCTTGATGGTTTGGTTTGAGTAAGTGATCTAAGTAACGAAGCGTGTGTAATATGGCACAAGCATGGTGGATACGCCGCTGGTACTTCGTATACATAAGTGTTTGTGTGGAATTACATATTCTAGCGTTATTTGAATCATTTCATTTTGAGACATAGGACATTTTATACAAATAACACACTTTTCACAAGACCTCGATTTACAAACAACTTATCTTATACGAACTCATTTTACATGGTTATTCAGTTAACCATGCATTATTCTCTTACTTATACATATCATCTGATCTTACCGTTCTTCAAATGATTTACAAGACAAAGCAAATTACAAGGTTCATGACTAAACATTTTCACAAACATAAGTCATGAATTCTGTTTTCACAAAACCTATTTATCTCACAGGCATTTTTATGCTGACGTACCTATTTTCACATGTGTTTTCAGGAGATGATGCATAGGACTTATCAAGACATACTTAGGCGGACCTGTGCCTTAGTGACTTAAAACGAGACAAGAACTAGTTAATTGATGTTATGTACTCTTTGTTCTTGTTTAAACAATGTATACTTTCATTTTTGATTAATAAATCGAAACTTCATTTGCCATGGATTTGAAACAATAAATTCTGTCCCAACACTCCCCGGCGTTTCCGCCGCGGTTGCATGTTATACGCGGCCGGGGTGTGACAGCAGAAGTTCAGCAACGCTCCAGTGCTGACGTTACCTGAAGGAATTGATGAATTCGTAGTCTACAGTGATGCATCACACACCAGGATGGGGTGTGTGTTAATGCAAAAAGGCAAGGTCATTGCCTACGCTTCGAGACAATTAAAAGTGCACGAAAAGAATTACACCACTCATGATTTGGAGTTGGGTGCCGTTGTATTCGCACTAAAACTATGGAGGCACTACTTGTATGGAACCAAGTGTGTGATCTATTCCGATCACAAGAGCCTTCAGCATCTGTTCAATCAGAAGGATTTGAATATGAGGCAGCGACTTTGGATGGAAACTCTGAATGATTACGATTATGAAATAAGATAACATCCAGGCAAGGCCAATGTAGTCGCAGATGCCTTGAGCAGAAAAGAAAGAGTGAAGCCAATAAGAATCAATGCCAAGAGCATTGAAATCAAGAACAGTTTAAATGAAAGGTTGTTAGCTGCACAGAAGGAGGCTGTGTTGGAAGCTAACTATCCTAATGAAAAGCTGGGATAACCGAAGAACAGTTATCCTATGGCAAAGACGGAATCCTGAGATTAAATGGAAGAATATGGGTTCCTGTTTACGGAGGACTTCAAGACGTTATCCTTCAGGAAGCCCATAGTTCCAGATATTCGGTTCATCCTGGAGCGGATAAGATGTACCAGCATGTGAAGGCAAATTATTGGTGGATAGGCTTGAAAAAGTCTATAGCTACCCATGTAGCTAAATGTCTGACATGTGCTCAAGTCAAGGCTGAGCGTCAGAAGCCGTCAGGTTTGCTACAACAGCCTGAAATTCCCACTTGGAAATGGGAAATGGTGACGATGGATTTCATCACCAAGTTGCCTAAAACGCAGAAGAGAAATGATACTATATGGGTCATAGTTGACAGACTGACCAAGTTAGCTCATTTCCTACCCATTAAGGAAACTTATAGTTCGGACATGTTGGCCCAACTGTATGTTGATAAAATTGTTTCCCTGCATGGGGTACCAATGTCTATTATCTCTGATAGGGATACAAGATACACACCGCATTTTTGGAAAAGTTTCCAAGAGTCTCTAGGCACACAATTGAACTTTAGTACGGCATACCATCCTCAGACGGATGGGCAGAGTGAGCGTACCATCCAGACTTTGGAAGACATGCTTCGGGCATGTGTGATTGATTTAGGGGGTAGCTGGGATAGGCACCTGCCTTTGGTCGAGTTCTCCTATAACAATAGCTATCATACCAGCATTCAGGCTGCGCCTTTTGAGGCATTATATGGTAGAAAGTGCAGAACGCCCATTTGTTGGGCAGAAGTAAGAGACACTCAATTATCAGGTCCCGATATAGTCTTTGAAACGACGGACAAGATTGTCCAAATTCGTGACCGCCTGAAAGCTGCCCGGGATAGGCAGAAGAGCTATGCTGATAAAAGGCGAAAACCCCTCAAGTTCGAGGTTGGTGATAAAGTTTTGCTCAAAGTATCACCCTGGAAGGGGGTGATACGATTTGGTAAGAAAGGTAAGTTAAGCAAGAGGTATATAGGACCATTCGAGATCATCGAATGTGTTGGGTCAGTGGCTTATAAGTTAAACTTACCTGAAGAGCTCAGTGGTGTTCACAATGTTCTCCACATCTGCAATCTGAAGAAATGTCTAGCTGATGAATCACTAGTCATACCACACACAGATGTGCATATAGACGAGAGCTTGAAATTTGTTGAAAACCTGTGTCGATCGAGGATCGACAGGTAAAGAAGCTTCGAAGGAAGTATGTGCCTATTGTCAAGGTCAAATGGGATGGCCGTAGAGGTCCCGATTATACTTGGGAGTTACAGTCCACAATGAAAGAGAAATACCCTCAATTATTTCAATAAATCTCGAGGTCGAGATTTCTTTTAAGGGGGTGAGGATGTAACACCTCGGAAATTCCTGCCCAATAAAATAAAGACACGTGTCATGTGGGACTAACGTGTCAGGAATCCGGAACAAACAAAAAGATGTATGGTAGGATTTTTAAGAGGGTGTCATGTTATTAAAAATACCTCTGAACGACCCAAGGGCGACATGTTATTAAAACACCTCTGAGCGACCCAAATTATAAATCCCAAGATCCTTAAATCGTTTGATAAACATCTTATATATTAATCGTTTGTTCTAAATAAATAAAATTCCATCTTTTATATGGAAATTGGATTATTAGGAATGTTGCTACAAAACTCTAATTTAAATTCTGGATTTAAAAGAAGTTGAAATAAGTTTTATATGTCTTGTTCAACTATATTGAGAATCCAAGACTTGTTCTTGGTATTTCCGTCACTTTAACCTCCCACAAGAATCCAAATTGAAGTGAAAATATGTAAGGAACATTCAAGCATGCAATGGCTGAGCAAAGAGGACCCACAACTGAAAAAGATGGCATGACATTCGGACTTGTAAGATTGCATGGTCAATTCTTGGATGTTCACAAAATTTTTGGCAATTGGCCAATGGTTACGCACCGTATGGCTTTAAGCTTACGGTCCGTAAGGTGCACACCTGGGCGATTTCAGCAAAGGTCGATTACGGACCACAATCGATTCAGCATACGGTCCGCAAGAGAAGCATACGGACCGCAAGAGAAGCATACGGACCGCAAGAGCTTAGGCTTACGGTCTGTAAGCCTGTCGCTGGCAGCAGAAAATGGACAGCTGCCTGTTCAGCCTGTTGCACCGCCTTATTGAGATGGTTTTCGAAACAAGGGACTTGCTAGGCAGTATTTAGCCCTCTAGGGACACCTGGGGTGATCACACAACAACTGTAGAGTTGCATGTCTTGATCTTGAGCTCATTGGTGCACTATATAAGAGCATGAGTTGTAACCATTTTGGACATTCATTTGCAACTTCACCTCTGGAGCTCTCTGGACAACAAGCCATCTTCCTAGTGATCTCTAGCAGTAATTAGGACTCTTGTAAGTGTCCTTAACCTCCCTTAATCCATTTTAGCTTAGTTAATTAGCTAAAAGTCAAACCGTCGTAATTAAGGTTTGACTTCGAGATTAGTCCATAATTACTCAGTCAAATCTCGAATTAAAAATACCTATAAGTAGGTAATTATGTGGGTAACAAACCCTTAAAAGGGTATTATCAGATTCCAACTCTAACCATGTTAATTGTCGAGTCAATGTATACTTTAAAAAGTGAACAGAATGCTTAAATCCAAATTAACTCATAATTAGCAATGTAGGATACATGCAACCTGTTTGATCATTAAAATAACTTGGTAACTAATGTAAGAACATGTCCCAACATGTTCAACTCGACAATTTTCTGTTTAGACCCGGTTTGGAACCGAAAGTCGCATAGTTTGACCTTCGCTTTGACTTTCAGTTCTGACCCGTTTTAGTCAAGTTTAGGATTGCCTTAAAGCTTCTTTTGGACCTAGTTACATGTTAGTATAACCCTCTGTGATTATACGGCTTGGTTCACTAGTTGTCTAATTATTATGCAAGTTTCCGTTAAATGCTCACATGTTGACCATTATGCCCAAATGACCTTAAAATATGATTTTTGAAAATGTAAAAGGGTAGACACCTTAGTTACCGATTTATCAGCTTGCACCCGAAATTTGAGTTCAGTTTGAGGTCTAGAATTAAAGTTATGCTCATTAGCGTAATTTAGAGCTTCTTTAGTAATTAAATAGCATAAATTTCATATAGCCTATCTAAACCCGAATTTTTATACAAAACATTATACCTACTGTTATAAAATAATATTTTGGGATTTTTAAAGATTTTTATTCAATTTTAGGCTGAGCATAACTTAGTGTTCTAAGCTTAATTCGGCTAATGTCGGTTTTGCCCTTTTGGGCTATAAAATGAGTTTTATAAATCCTTTTGACCCCAAACCTTTTTCTACTAATTTGTTATGTTAAAATAATTATTTTGAGCCTTCTGGAATATTAAAAATATCAGCTTCTTATACAAAACCCGGAATTGGCTCCAGATCGTTTTTTTAGGCATTTTTACGACATAGTATGTATCAAAACTAGTCTATATGTATTAAGGTTGATACCTACTGATATACTCAGTAAATTTTTATGTTTTAATAGTAAACTAAAGTTGTAAACGCAGGTTTCCAGTTTTGACCTTTTAGGCTTATGTGAAATTACCAAAATGCCCTTTTGGTGCATAGGATGGTTATAAATAATAAAATTCACATATGAGTATGACATACAAAACTTATTTTCCGGAAAAACCATTTGTGAAATGACATACAAAACTTATTTTCCGGAAAAACCATTTTGATTAAAACAAACTTAAGTGTTTTGAAATCATAATGGGAAAATAGTTTGTTGTTAGGGGGAGTTCTAATTGTTTATGCCAAGTGGATGGCGAATTGAAGCAATTCGATATCATGTTGTCACGTTCTTGTACAGTTTGCTTTCAAATTTTCTCAGAAAATCAAAATTCAAACATATTTTGATTTTAGGGGGAGTAAAATTTAAAAAAAAATTAGAAAATTTGAAAAAGTAAAAAACATTAAAAAAATTAAAAATGAGTTTTGTTGTATAGAAGAGGAAATGATAGTACATCAGTGGACTGTCACAACATGCTAAATAAATGGAAAGTTAAAATGTGATAAACAGTCTCACTGCGGATATGCCAGTAGGTTTTTGCACATTTAGTAGATTGTGACGAGATATAAACCTAAATTTCAAACTTGCTTATATCGTGGGTAACAACTTCTTGGATATATGGGTAACCCCCGAAATCTTGTTTGAAAGGTCGCTCTTTCTAAGATACTAGGTCTTTATGCTTAGATATCTGGGATATTATCCCGGGAATTCTGCTGTATGGAAATACTGAGCTAGTCCCCGTATAATACTTTCCGCAAATGCTTGAAAAAGGGCAGCCTCAGCAAATTGATAAAACAATAAAATTGATAGTCATTGCTTTTGAAAGAAAAGATCCTCTAAAGGGGACACACCTAAAGTCGAACCGTCATCTCTCTGCTAAACGAAAGTTCTGACCTGAGCTCTCACGGTTTCGCATCTAACCCCTTACAGATATCTTCTAGGTATACTCACCTGTAAGACTGCATATTGGGATCTGGATACGGGAGTATATTCAAGTAGTGGGACAGACGGATAAGTTTAAGTTCTTAAGACATTAATATCGTATCTCGGATCAGTTGAACTTTGTGTAAAAATTTAAGTGGATCAATATACTGACAATCTAGGTGAATTGTTTAGAACTTAAAATGAAATCAAGCTTAACGGTGTTGGTGATTTGTATGTGTTGGTGATTTGTCTCATAAACTGATATGATCCTCTTACACAAACTCACAAAAATATTGTTTGTATATATTTCTTTGCTGCATTTCTTTCAAAAATCCAAAAAGATTTTAGTGTGTTTTAGCATAAAATTTTTGAGAAATCCAAAAAGATTTTCGACAACTGATGTTGGAAAGCTGATATTCAAAATTCTAAGTGCTAAACAGGAAGAACAAAAGTTTGGGGAAGTTTGTTGGAAATGAGAATTGTTTCTGAAATGGATAAATGGCTTATTAATTTGAAATCAATTTAATCATTTTAAATACAAGTGATAAGCATAAAGTCAAATCTTATTGTTGATTAAAGTATGTGTAGGTATGCAGCTAATGAAAGCCAGACTACGATCCCGACAGCTGAGTCTAAGGGGGAGTCTGAAGACAAGCTCAACGCAATGGGGGGTGTGCATTCAAGTAGCCAGATAACTATTTTGGAGGAGCATGTATACGGAAAGCCAGGTGTCGATCCCAAAAGCACGGAAGCTTCACGAAAGGGAGAGCCTGAAGTAAGAGACTACCAAGAGGGAGAGCAACTGAAGCTAAAGACAGATCCACAGGGATTCTGTTCGAGAAAGAGAAAGACAAGACGCTACGAGATTGACTGCGACAATATCCAAGGGGGAGACTGTTAGTGCATTAATGTCTATCGCCTTCGTCAATCCGAGCCGTAGCGAGAAACCGAAGATAATGAGTCTTTAAAGCATTATATCTAATCAAAAGGCAAGGTGGCAATCTTGTAATTAATGAAAAGTTTCATTAAAAGCCTTGGCCTATAAATAGGAAGTTATAGTGTTAGTGTAAAGACTTTTGCTCATTTGGAATTAGAAGAGCTAATCTTATAGAGAGAAAGTCTAGAGAGAGAAAGTTCTCTCCACGTGATTCTTGCATTGTACACGTCATTTTCTTCTATAGAATCACTGTTCTAGTACGTTCTTGTGTGTTCAGTCACGCACGTTCACGGATTCTGCACGTCGAATGTTCGTTACGCAATCGTACGGTGTCAAAACCGATCCTACACTTGCGAACTTCATCGCATGCGAATTGCTAGTTAAGAACTCACCTTCAGTGTTGCTTAGCTTTTAAAGATGTCGACATTGAAAAGAAGGTCGTATATATACCAGTACTTTGAAGCGAAGAAATCGTAAACAACTGTTTTGATTGGAATCGGATCCGTACACCACTCCCCGTTAATCTATAACCTATTGATCCTGCTTCGCCCAATCCAACTATTGATGTGTTGATGGAAATAGGAAGAATTTTCATCACTCATTGATGCCCATTACACTCTAGAGTTTTGTTTGAGATCCAACCATTTTGCTTCATTAATCTCAGCTATTGTTTTTTTTATTCCATACCTAATTGAATTTCGTCTTCAGTTAGATTCCTTACCTCCCATAAAGCGTCCAACTCGGATACATAATCTTCGACCTGTTGGAGAGAAGCACCTTCCTGATCTTTGTGTTTTTTACCCATTCTTTTATGATCTTCTTAATCTTCCTTAATTTAGTTGCCACAACCATCATAGGATTCCCGCTAAACGACCCCTCCCGAGCAGCCTTGGTAATTTCTTCACACAGATATTGATGAGATAACCAAGAGTTGTAGAACTTAAATGAAACCTTACTAAAATGTCTTTCAGTCTGATAAATGGAACCTTACCAAAATTTCTTTCAGCCTGATAAGACGCACCCGGCCATCTATTCCAAAACTGGGCGCAAACAAGGATTCTGTCTATTCTATGGATCTTTTTCCGTCGCTTGTTTTGAAAGTATTTCCGGCTACTGAGTACATATTTGTATAGGTCACAATTGTATATAGAGTCATTAAAGTAGCCAGCCTCCTTTGCATCAAAAATAAAGTTCATCCTATCTTTTGGAACATGAACCGAGTTGAAATCACCAAATATTACCCACATCCCACTCCTAGCCAATATCAGAACTACAATTTTGGCCCATAATTCTCTTTTTCCCATAGAGGTTTGTGGCGCGCATATGTTTATAACGTTTACTAAGGTATTGTCACCAAATAGACGTCCACTAATTAAGACAAAATTTTGGTCATGAACCGAGTCTTCTTTAACAAATATGGTCGGATCCCATATACTAAGCAAACCACCTGAACACCCATTAGAATTAACTCATTCCATGTCCATATTCCCTTGATCAAAGAAACCGTGAAGTTGTCTCTGCTACTCCTTTGTCACATTGTTTCTTGAACCCCAATAAAACTAATCCCATGCACATTTTTCAAATTTCTAATCCAACTGACTTTGGTCGATCGACCAACCCCTTTTATGTCAACACTTAGAAAATTCATTGTAACTCATTGTGTCACACCCTCAAATACCACATGTGAAGTACTACCGCGAGACGTGTAACTGACCAGGATCCAGCCACCAACCATGTTGAACATTCAGAGTAATTAAATCAGTTTCATCAAAATATGATTAGTGTCTAATAAAGTCCACATAAAGTCTTAAGTTTAAAAGAAACGTTAAGAACAATAGCGGAAGCATAAGTCAAGCATTCAGTTAAAAGTTCAAAGTTTTGAAATTATTAAAAATCCAACACGGGTTAATGCAACTACTACACTTCCCAAGCTGCAAGCTCCTGCCATCACTGTGTACCTGCAAGCATGCAGTAGGGTATCAACATAAAGTTTGCGAGTTCACAAGTTGTCCAGTTTTAGTGTTGGGATTGAACCCTAACAGAGGAACAGATAATGTAAAGCCAAAACCGGATCACATCAGTGGACTATCAATAAGCAGCAGTTTACTCTTTGCTTTCCCCTTGACAGTGGTATTCTAACAGCTGATGAATCTTAAGTGCTGCTCACTACAACAACTGATGAACTAAACACTGATGATACTCTAAAAGACTGCTGAAGACAAACACTGTTGCTCTATCTATTGCTGTTTTCTAAGTACTGCTGAAGACTCAAGCACTGCCCACTCAAAGACTGATCACCTTTGAAGAAAGCACTGAAGTTCAACATCAGTGCTCAGGCTATAACAATGGAACGTGAAGCAGTAGTTATCTCAAGTGTGTATTATACTGATTATCAGATGTTGTATATCAGTAGTTTGTATAGAACAGTGTTTATTGGTTGTTAGGTCGTTAGATGTCACTATCATGGTGACGTCAGCCAAGATGCTTCAGTGGTTTGGATTGCCTATAAATGTAACAGTACCCTGTACTGTTACATTTGATTGACTGAGTAGATTCTTCTTCTCTAGTCTAATCCTTTCATCTTGTGCAACCAACCTTGGGGTATCTGGCTAAGGGGGAGCTTAGTTTCTGTAAACATGCTGTAATCATTTGCTTTGTATTTTCAATCACTCAACTCAATGAAAAGCACTTGTTTATCAAACTATTTTCTTCCTTGATTGTGTTTATACAGCTTGTATCCATTTCCGCTGCACTTTACATTGTTACATATTCATTGATCTGTCAAGTTCATACAAACAAACACAATAATGAGAGCCTCAGATCCTAACAATTGGTATCAGAGTCTGGACAGTCAAACTCGATCTAACAATCAATTTGACATAACAGTTCGACTCACAATTCATTGATACTGAGCTTGGTTGTATTCAGTTGAAAAACAGAGTAACAATAAGTGAATCATGATCAAAATGATTATTCAGAAACTTTGTAAAACAACCAAGATGTCATATGACACACAAATTTCACGCAACAAGTGATATCATGCACAAGTCACTCATAGTTTTCAGATCTGAAAAACATCTGTTAAATTATGGGATCGTTTGATATTTTCAAAATTGACTTCAACTGTTGTTACGAAATTTGTGATGTTTTTACATTTTACACTAAAGTATGCACCTCTGTTCAGCTAAACCTATGTTCATCTAAACACTAGTGTTCTGCTAACAAAGAAAGAGGGAATTAAAACTTTAGTCAAAATTCATATGTGTTCAAAGGCAGGTTGAGAATCCTCAAAAGGACCAAAACAACTTTGTCAAAACACATTAAGAAAATAAGGTGTCAAAACTGTCCTAATCATATGTGATGTGAGATCTGGTAATAAAACATGGACAAATGTGGCCAGATTTCTCAAAGCATTACTTCAAAATGATTCTGGATTAAGTTTCCTCTCAGTGAGTATTTCTATACTTGTGAATGGGAAGGGCAAAAAGGGAAAAATAAACAAATCTCAAAGTGTGGTTATCTCAAAAACCTTTGAATCCAGAAGGAAAAGAGTATAAGCACAAAACACTTCTGAGGTCAAAATTGGGTAAACAGTGGTCATCATACAACTGAGTGCTTTCATCAATCCAGGAATTGTTCAGGTAACTACGGCATCTCCAGTGATTGTCCTTAAAAGAAGAATTTACAATCAATTAACAAGAAAATGACCCCAAACAATGGTCAAAATAACTTGAGAATGATATGATCATGAACACATTTGTACAGCTGTCAGATCCTTTTATTGATTTTCAAAACTTCCTTTAATTTTTCTAAGGTGTTTTTCTTCTTAATAAGACCAGATATATATTACTTTTTATAATATATTCTGTACTTTTACTAATTTTTTTTATAGTAAAAGTTCATCTCTGGTCAGGATGTAATTTACTTGTTTTTGTGTAAAATTACTATCCTAATTCTGGTCAAAAGGAAATGGCACATATATCAAGGTCATGTTAAGCTCAAGTTTGATTATCACAGATCATAAATTGATTGCAAATTAATTTCGAACTACTAAGATACTCATGTTCTAGTTCAAGTAATTAGACACAAAATGAGTAGCTCTAGTAGAAATGTTTTCATCATCTGGGATGCTAAACCACTGTCTGGAATAATGGACATTTGGCAAAACCTTGAACAAAATCTCTGTAGACAAATGCTGACAATTTAATCTTGATAATGTACATCTAAAAGGTATTTTGTTAAGAATAGCATCTTTGGTGCTCAACAGATGTTGGATAAGACAAAATCAAATTCTACATCTGAACAAGCAGATGCTAACATTTTTTGTCATAAGTTAAAACACTGCTGCACTATCAGTTGTTGCAATAAAAGTCTTCATTCTATTTTCTACCATTGTTGTACCTAAAATGCTGTTGTGTCTCAACATCTGCTCTCTAAAGTCTATCCACTGCTGATAGTCAACCTCTGCTTTTCAAAAACACTGATGTTTAAAATCATTGTTCCATCCACTGATACACCCACTGCTTCATTTCATTATCGTTGTAACTACTGATGCCTGATCCATCAGTGGTTGTCAAAACAACTGTCCTCCATTATTTATCATTCCATCAGGGGTTGGCACGTGGTCAGTTTTTAGCCGTCAGATCATTATAACCGCTGCCACATCAGCATCCACCTTTTTTTCCTAAATAAAACCCTGATTATACCCAAATAGGGTTTTTTCTGTCGAATTGAATTCCAAATATTCTCTTCTCATAGCAGTTTCCCTCTCATAACTCCAAAAACCTTCTTCGATCTTCTTCATAAAAAATGACGAAACCAAAATCGAAAACAAAATCAAAACCATCATCTTCCTCCACAACAACAGATGCCACTCATATGGCCGCTGAAACCACGGAGATTCGCTACAAAGCTCCACACAACTATGTGGGTATACTCACAAAACCTACCGATAACCACACTTTCGACTCCATCATTGACATCTTATCTGCGTCAAAGTACAAAACTTTGATAACAGCAGGCGCTCCCATTTACCTTGATACCCAGAGAGAGTTCTAGAAAAATGCCACCCTTGAAAAACAAGGAGACATCATCACCGCCATCAACTCCTCGATACAGGGTAAGAAGGTTCAAATCTCTCCAAAATCCATTTCTGAAATCTTTAAACTCGATGATTTGAAAGGAAAAACCTCATTTTCTAAAGACGAGTTGAAAAGGGATTTCATGAACAGGGGCTATGCAGAACAACCGAATAGGGATACTCTACAAAAGGGTTATTTCCCTTCTGCACCCAGATTTTTATTTCACATTGTGCTAATGTGTGTTTCTAATAAAACAACGTCGTTTAATGAAATACCAACTAAAATTCAATGTCTGGGATATGCAATTTTGAACAATGAAAACTTTAATTTCTCCCAGGAAATTTTTGATGATTTGGTAAAGAACGTTGATAATAAGGCATTTCTGCTCTTTCCAAGATTTCTAAGCTACTATTTTGAACAAAAATTTGTAGAGAAAGATGCAGATTTGCCCAAACAAGGTGTCTCTTTCAAAATAAACTGTTTAATGATTGAAACATTTTCAAGAATGATGGCACCAATAAAGTTAAAAGCAAAGGTGCCTGAGCAGGTTTTAGAAACTGCCACTGATCCTCAGGCAACCTCTGCTGAGCCCACTGCTCCAGGTGATCAAAGCAGCACACCCACTGTTTTGAAACCCACACCTGCCACCATTAAAAAGTCCAAAAAGAAAATATCCAGAAAACCCACCAAACCCACACCAAAGGCAACTCTGGAAGATGAGATCCCAGAGTCATTGTCAGTGACAACACAAAAGTCACAAGTAACCACTGCTGCAACTTCCTCACAGCAGTTGGAAGAAAGATCTCAACCCCAGCCTAAAACTCCTCCTGCATCCTCAGAAAAGGATCAGTTTGTAAGCACAGGGACCCCACAATATGAAGCTCTGGACCCACTCAGATCCATCTTCCACAGTCCTGATCCCAAGGACATGTCTCTTTCAACACCCATACCCTCACCAATCATAATGCCACAATCAATAATACCCCTGTTGCATGCAGTTGATATTGCATAGACACAAACCAGTTCCTCTCTATCACCCATTACTGAGAATATACCTCCACAAGTGACTGGGTCTGTTGCTTATACCTCTGCTATCCCAGCAACAGCTGAGGAGGTTACACCCCCTGAGTTACAAGTAACTCTCGGTGGTAGTTCAAGTGGAGCAGCAACTACAACTGATGGATCAACAGATTTTCAGTTGGACAGTTGTTTCATCAATAAGACTCCCTTGAAGGCAATTTCTTCCATGGCAACATCGGTAACCACTAGTGAGTTGATTCTAACCACCGGTACCATCAAAGGTGTATCGAGTGCCGAAGAAAGAAGTCCCCAGTACCAAGAAAAAAGGGGCATCAATGGATGATTTTTGGGACTCTGTTCCAAAGTCACACATTGGTACAACCACCACTGGTTGGGATTCAGATGATCCTACAAATGTAGGTGATGACTCAAAATATCAGGAATTGACGAAAAGAGTTGACAAACTTGAAGATTCAGTTGCTGAGATTAAAGATATGGTGCAAGAGATTTTAAAAGCTCAGAAAGCACAGGCTACTGCTGTTCCTGCTCAAGCACCTGCACAACATGCATTTGCTGCAAATGAGCTTTGGAATATTTTCCAACCAATGCTTGAAAAACAGCAACACATGGCTGATCAAAAGCATGCTATTCAAGTACAAATGCTGACCAACATGGTGGAATCCAGATTTAAAGACACTCAAGCAGATATTAAAGCTATAAAGGCCAGCATCCAAAAGACTGCTCATAGTGAAAAAGCTCCTTCTGCCATCCTCTTCATGAATACACCCCTTGCAGATAATACCAAAAAGGGGGAGAAAATCAAGTTGAGAAAGAAAGGAATAGAAGATGGGCTGTATATTGAACCAGAAGAACAAAAACAGTCATCTCAAACAACAAAAACCAAAACTCTAATTCAAACAGCTGATACATCAGCAGTTACAAAAACTGTTGTCAGTAGCTAAACAGCTGCCATATCATCAACACACACACCTCCAACACACACCACTCCATCACACACCATCACAACCACTGTTCCACCACCAACTGTGTCTACAGCATAAAAACCACCATCACCATCAAAAACAGCCAAACCATCATCACCCCCTGCCAAAAAGCAGAAGACAACAGATGTTACAACATCTGTTGTAATGGCAACAGTGGTTGAAACACTAGTTGCTTCAACTACTGTTAGTCAACCACTGATCACCACTCAAACAACTGCCATCATAACCCCTGCTCAAAAGCAGAAGACATCTGCTGATACATCAGTAGTTGTAATGACAACAGCAGTTGAGACACAAGTTGTTTCAGCAGCTGTTAGTCAATCATCCACCTCTGCTATCACCTTTCCTACATCACAACCAAAGCTTCTCAGTAGAAAAAGAAAGCCAATACCTGCCAATGAGGGAATACATGATCCTAATGCTGCAAAATATCCATTGGAAATTGAAGCTCTCAAAAATGAGATGAGGCAATTCTTTACAGAAGAAGATCCTTCAAAAAGAAGATTCTCCTCACTCATAGGCTACATGCCACCAGAGGATATGGATGATTACCTCAATATCAAGGCAAGGCAAGCTAAAGTAAAAGCTAAGGTTGAAAGTGAAAGTGAAGGTCTAAGCGAAGAAGGCATTGCTAAAAGACTGGAGTTCTACTTCACAAAAGTAAAGCAGATAGAAGAATTTGCACAAGAGCTAATAAAAAAAAGGCTGATCAAAAGAAAAAGTTAAGAAAACAGTATCTAGCCTACATCATGAAAGAGAAATTCTATCCTGCTGAAGAACAACAGTTTGAAGAATGGCCATTAGTTGCATTAAAGCATGAAGCTGAGAGGATTGACAGAATCAAAAATGATCCTTTAAAGAAGAAAAATGCTCCAAACTGGAGCAAATACAAAAAGCTCATTGCTGACCTCACTGCTGAATACAAAGGAAAGAAAAAGGAGCTGGTGGATGCTAAGATGGATACTGCTGAAGCCATATCAAAATGGTCCAGGCAGCAAACTGATGAAGCTTATGAAAGGCTAAAGAGAAGAAAGATAATTGTTTCAAGTGCTTCAAAGAAACGAGAACAAATGATGAAGCTTGAACAGCAAATTGAAAACCTCAGAACAATGTTCAAATCAGACCAAAAAGAAGGAAAACAGCTGACTGGGGAAGAGGTCAAAGAAAAAGAAGCAGAGTACTTCAAAGACATCATCATGAAAATGGGTCTGAAAGAAGATAACTCAACAAAGCTTCAGAGCCTTTTTGAAAAGGCGTTAAACAAACCTGCATCACCAAACACTGCAACAGACATATCAGAGATTGAAAGGCAAGAGCTTATTGAACAAGAAACTGCAGAAGACATAGCTGCAGCAAACAAAGTCATTGAAGAAGCCTTCAAAAGAATGTCTGAAAGTTTGCAAGTGTTTACAAGGCCATCATCCCCCATCTCATCAAAGAATAAATCTCTCCTAAGAAACCCATTAGGATTTAAAATACTAAAGTGGATGTCTGATCAAAAGACCCATGTATTGACTTTGGTCAGATCCAATGGTGAAATGAAGTATATATCAAGGAAACAAGCACTTGGCCTCAGTGTTGAAGATCTGCAGGATCTCCTTGAACTTTCATTGTGTAGGGATGAAGATGGCCAGAGTGCCAAGGAATTTGAAGCTGGATTTAAGAAACAAGCTAAGGCACACTTGATGAGTAATAAAGGTCCTAAATAATGAAGGGTTTTGGCATTATCTGTTCCAGGGGGAGATTGTTGGGATTGAACCCTAACAGAGGAACAGATAATGTAAAGCCAAAACCGGATCACATCAGTGGACTATCAATAAGCAGCAGTTTACTCTTTGCTTTCCTCTTGACAGTGGTATTCTAACAGCTGATGAATCTTAAGTGCTGCTCACTACAACAACTGATGAACTAAACACTGATGATACTCTAAAAGACTGCTGAAGACAAACACTGTTGCTCTATCTACTGCTGTTTTCTAAGTACTGCTGAAGACTCAAGCACTGCCCACTCAAAGACTGATCACCTTTGAAGAAAGCACTGAAGTTCAACATCAGTGCTCAGGCTACAATAGTGGAACGTGAAGCAGTAGTTATCTCAAGTGTGTATTATACTGATTATCAGATGTTGTATATCAGTAGTTTGTATAAAACAGTGTTTATTGGTTGTTAGGTCATTAGATGTCACTATCATGGTGACGTCAGCCAAGATGCTTCAGTGGTTTGGATTGCCTATAAATGTAACAGTACCCTGTACTGTTACATTTGATTGACTGAGTAGATTCTTCTTCTCTAGTCTAATCCTTTCATCTTGTGCAACCAACCTTGGGGTATCTGGCTGAGGGGGAGCTTAGTTTCCGTAAACATGCTATAATCATTTGCTTTGTATTTTCAATCATTCAACTCAATGAAAAGCACTTGTTTATCAAACTGTAACACCACGTAAAAACGTGTCCAGTTATATTAAGACACGTATCCCGAACTTTAAACAAGTATATTCTCGTGAAGGACTTAAAAGGTCAATATGCCAAACTTGAGCCTCTGATTGACACTTTGTGGAAGATTTGTCTTTAATTGAAAGGTTAATTGAATACGAGAAGCCATTTCGTGTGTACATATGAAAAATAAGGCTACGGGAATTAAACGTGTCAACATGTTAAGCTTACCTCTGAACGACCATTTTGAATAAATTCCCGAAAGCTTTATAAAATTATATTAACACGTTGATAAATGGCTATTATGGAGATTAAACCTCGGCTGCAAATAATAGTTTATAAACTCAATTCAAGAAATTGAAATTCATGCAAAGAGCCGACAAAACTTCATGTTTGGACAATTTTCTTAAAGCAAGGGAACACAAGTGCATGGCATTATTATTGGGCATTCAGAACTGGTCATTTGGACTAATGTACTGAATTAAGGGTCAAGATTCGGACATTGAAATGCATGATGAAGTGTATGAAAGTTGTAAAATTTTTGTCCTCTGGTCATCGGTTACGGACCGTATAGCCCCAGGCTTACGGTCCGCAAGGACGTATCTGGGCGATGCGAACCAGGTTCGGTTACGAACCGTAAGCGTTTAGACATACGGTCCGTAAGCAATGGTTACGCACCGCAAGAGGATTCCTTTACGGTCCGTAAGAGCGTCGCTGGGCAGAAATTTTGGACAGGTGTGAGTTAAGCTGTTAACCGACTTAAACATGTAAAATTCAATACTATGGATGATTGAACGGTAAAAATAAACCACTAGGACACCTGGGGTGATCCTAGGGCCTTCCATAACAGCTGGGAATGATCCAAGAATTCATAAAATAGTATAAATAGGTCTTGAAGTTGAGTTTCAAAAACTCACATTTTGCAACAATCAAAATAACTGATCTCTGGAGCTCACAAGGACTTGGAGAAGACTATCAAGTGTAGAAAAGATAGCTTGGACCTGTAGTAAGCTTCTAATTACTCCTTTAAGTTGTTTAATTAGTTTAATTACTTAAAAGTCAGACTTAGTGCCTAATTAGTTTGACTTTCGTTTTGTTTACATGTGGCTTAACCACTGATCAAATTGAAAGTGGTTATGAAACCACATTAGTATAGGTGATTAACCCCTGAAAGGGTGTTTCCTAGTTATCTCGTTTGACTGGTTAATTGTCGGGTCAAAGTAGTTTGACAAAAAGTCAAACTAGACATAATTGACTAAATTGATTAAAATTAATAAACCAGAGGTTCTAAATTATAATATAACATTCTAATGACTTGGTAATGACTATATAAACATGTTTTATCAGTCCCAATCCGACAATTAATCATCTAAGGGCAGATTATAACCGAAAGTCGCAAAAGCTTGACTTTTGCTATGACTTTCAAATCTGACCCATTCAAGCTTATTTCTTCCATGTTTTAAGCTTCCATTAGGACCATAATACATTGTAGTATAACTCTCTGAAGTTATATTGCATGGTGCCTAATCGTTTGTAATTTATGCTCTTGATCGTAAATATGCTCATTAATGCCTAAAACGCCCTTTTTGCATAAAACCAAGATTTTTAGCAACATGAACGAACTAAAACCTTTGCTACTGATATTTAGACATGTCCCGAAAATTTGACATCAGTTTGAGGTCTAGAATGGGAGTTATGCTCAATAGCGTAATTAAGGGACTTCTTAGTAATTAGAAAGCGTAATTAGCATAAGGCCCATCTAAACCCGATTTTTGTCACCAAACTTTTTACCTACTAATGTTAAATAATATTTTGCGATTTTTGAAGATTTTTATTTATTTTTAAGCTGAACTTAACATAGGATTATAGCCTAGTTTCGGTAATTACCGATTTTACCCTTTTCATACATAAAATGAGTTTTACATAACTTTTTGAAGCCAAACTTTTTACTACTGATCATAAATGATAAATGTATTATTTTGAGCCTTATAAACTGACCAAAATATCAGATTTCCTATTTTTATAATATTAGCCCTTTAAATCGCATATTTAGCGTTTTTAGCGCCTAGTTTGGGTCAAAACTATATTTATCATTTAAAACTCATAACCTACTGATGTTTTAAACTAAATTACATAATATTACAGTAAGCTAATGTTTTAAACTCAGAAATCTATTTTTAACCTTTAAAAGCCTATGCAAAATTACCAAAATACCCTTATGGGATCTATTTTGGTTTAAATTGTTTTTGGGCATAAATGTTGATATACTACTGATATATTAACACATTATGAGCATAATAATGATTAAGACCTATTTATAGTTTGTCCGGTTACCCGTTACGCATTTACGCGTTCGGATCGGTTTACGTGACTAGTTTACGTAAAATAGCCGAAACGGGCTTAACCTAGTCATTAAAACCTCATTTTCCAGAATGTGTTTAGTTTACCCATATTATACAAGTATCTAAGCTTGTCGGGTCTAAATCACATTCTATCCCGGTTTCCGTTTAATCTACCGGTTAGGTCTGTAAGGTTTCTTTCTAGCTAGTCGGTCTAAGTCCTTGACTTAAGTAAAGACCCATTAGCATCCTAATAGATAATTAAACCTTCTATACAGATTTATAGCTTCCAGTAAAAAGTATCTTTCAAGAACCTTAGGAATTTACTGCTACATCAGGTAAATACTTTTAACTTATTTTCCCTATACGGGCTTGGGATACGGTATATTAATACCGCTTGGTCGGGTATGGGATTATTATGTCGGATTGTGATTTAATAAATCCGCATAACCCGTTTTAATCTGTATTGTTTGATAACATAAATATTTGGGGGTTAACGACCGTGTCCTGGATATCCTTGGCTCATTTAAGTTATTAATGGCCACGACCCATGCACGGGGTGCAGGCATGCACCCGACAGATGCAAATGCTAAATATTAATTTACCCACAAGTTGGGGATAACTCCTTTGTGGGTTCTATAAGTGGTGAGTCAGTTAATCATGTCCGGCTTACAAACCGGCCCCACATGTATGACAAGCATGTAAAACTGTATACAAGATTTTAATAAGATTGTCCCAAGTTATGAAAGATTTGTGCCTTGTGCATCTAAACCAATTTTCTTAAATGTTTTCAAAACGAGTCAGTTAAATTGTATTTACCAGTGTATACTGACGTATTTTCCTAAAGATTGATTTGACAGGTACTTATCGAAATAGGCTGGAGCTATAGGGTATTGTAGATGATCTTGCAAATCCCGTAGATACTCTGAGTCTGTAGTTTTTGTTTCTTTGTACTTTATGATCCGCCTGTGGATCTTATTACATTCCGGTCTGTATTTTCTTGTATTCGAACATCGACAGACAATATGGTTTGTAATAGTTTATTTACCCAGCCTTCCGTTGTGCTATATTATTGTGTGTGTTGACAATGATGATATCAACTACGTCACGATACTCCCCGCCGGGCCCACCGGTAATACGTGGAATATTGGGGTGTGACAGGTTGGTATCAGAGCCAACATTGAGCGAATTAAACACTAACCTTTTGTGTTTAATCTCAATGACACAATAAGCACATTCCTTAGACTCTTGAGTCTAGGCAAATGACCTAGGATGCATCTTTATCTTTCCTTTGTTATTTTTATATTTTGTTTTATTTTGTTTTCTTGTTCAACAGGAAGTTAACCATCATGCCTCCAAGACTAAGAGGGCGTGGCAAGGGACCCATGCGTGGAGGACCATCAACTGCTGGGCCATCGCACAGACGCACTCCATCGGCGTCTTTTTCCACCTCCGACTCCCGTGATATGTGGGGTCAACCTTTCGAGCCAGCAAGACACTCAGTCTCGCTTAGCTCTTCGCCATCTTTTCATCCGTCTTTCGGACCATTTGCTCCAAATGAGCCCGAACACTCTCACCATTCGGACCAATCTCACCATTCGCATGAATCATACCCACCGCATAACTCTTTGCAATCTCATTCATTTCATCATTCCGAATCCCCCTACTCTCCAAGACAATTCAACCCAGCTGACTACGTTAACGACTTTCTCGGCTACAACCCGTTGGGACCTGAGGACCATTTCTCTCAGGAAATGGAGATGGATGACGACCCCGACCCGGAGATGCAAACAGGAACCCCGGGCCACCCTACCAGCATATCTAGTGGGTCTCCGTTCCAGGGATCTCCTTATCGTGGACCCGACTCCTTCCAAGAGAGGATGGCTACCTATGACTGGTTCTTTACCCCATCTTATCATAGCTCTCCGGCTCAACCACCTTTAGATGATCCTCAACTTCAAGCTGTCTCACCACCACCACTCCCGGTAGAGGAGCCACCGCAGCAGCCACCGCAACCACCTCCTGAGCCTCCGAGGCGAAGGAGGAACGCTCGCATGTCCGTTAGAGGAGGACCCCGTTTTAGTTCTCCTCGCGGGTCGAGTTCCTATCCCCCTATTCAGAGGACCCTCAAATGGGTGGGCCCTCAAATGCGGCACCGGAGGCTGATCCTCCGCAAGCTTCTTATGCACCACCTATGCCGCCTGTGGGATTTGATAACCCAATTCCAACATACCCAGGTTCTTCTGGGTACAATCCTTATGGAGACCCGTCGGGATATCCTTTGGGCTATGGAACTCATGACCCATATATTACGGCTGCGCAGTATCATCACCTTTACCCTTCTTCTTACCCCCCTATGGCTCCAACTGACTACCCTATTCAGGGTTATCAGTATCCTCCGTACCAGCCACCTCCTTCCCAGCAACTACAGCAGCAGCAACAAAATCAGGAAATCTTGGAGAGGTTGGACAAGGTTGAGTAGAAGACCAAGAAGAACAAGGAGAGGCATATTAGCTTCATGAAGGGCCTTGCCAACCTTATCAAGGGGAAGAAGAAATAGAGGGTTGTTTTTGTTTCTTGTTTATTGTAATAATATCCCTGCGTGGACATTTGTTTGAATTCTGTATCAAGTCCCTGCGTGGACTTATTTTCATTCCGTATACCCCTGCGCGGGTAGTTTGTCTTTCTTAAGTCCCGTTTAGGGCGATTGTAGTCGTTTTCTTCGTAATGAAGTTTTAACTTTGGTTTTAATTGTGTATTTTATTACATCATATTATTCCTTTCAATTTATAATTGATCTGCCAAAGAAACTCTTAGAGGTATAACCTAGCCAGAGTATTAATTGGCTATGATGGTACAACCTTTTTAAGATAGCAAATCTCAGTTAACATCTGAAAATATGTTAACATTCCTAGCTGTGCGGTGCGAGAAACCACACAAGCTTCCAAAAGGTACTTGGACCCTTCCAAGTCATATAAAGCCAAAATAATCAATATGAATAATCCTGGCTAGAAAATATCAGTGTGATGAATACACCAAGAGATCCATTTGAGATGCATGCTTTAAGCAAAGGTGTAAAATGACAATGAAAGTACGATTCATAAACTTCTTGTCAAAAAAGGCGATGAACTCGGTTCAGACCTTAAAAGATCACTGATTTTTGAGATCATTAATTAGAATCTCAACTCGTTCTTGTGACAAGCTTTTAAGCCATTTTAATGTCCTTTGAAACGAGTTTAGCGATAAATAAAATGCCTTCTAAGACATTGACAGTTGTGAAATTTCTATCTTTTCCCTGTCTAGTAAAATGTAGAAACGCATTATGTAAACACTTAGTTATGTTTTGAAAGGGTCTAAATGGTTTAATAATACCATGACCAATGAATCATCAATGTGATGAACTTATATGTAATTTAAATTACTATTATTGTCTATATTATAGCATTCAGAAATGGCTGGCTCCGACGAAGTAAACAGTCATCCAGCACCGGGCAATACCAGAATTAATATTACCGGTGTAGAATTACAAGCTATGATCACCGCTGCAGTCTCTCAAGCGGTTGATGCTAAGTTTAAGGAGCCGAGTAACGTCCGGTCACAAACTCACTCTAAAGCTCATTCTAAATCTCACACTCATAAGAAGAGTGAGTCAGTGCATTCGTCCAACCAGGGTAGTATACCCAAAAGACAGATAGATCTTGAGCCGACCCCTAGGTACACCAAGGGTTGTACCTACAAATATTTTGTTTCCTGTAAACCGAGGGATTTTACGGGAGAAAAAGGGGCGATAGATTGTATGAAGTGGATTGATGAGATGGAGACGGTGATAGACATTAGCGGCTGCGCTAAGGAAGATGTAGTTATGTTCGCCTCCCAATCTTTTAAGGGCGATGCCCTTACGTGGTGGAAAGCACTCGTGCAGTCCACCGGGAAAGTCCATTTGTATAACCTTTCTTGGGAGAAGTTTGTCGATTTGGTTAAGGACACCTATTGTCCTCAACACGAAGTAGAGCGTGTGGAGACTGATTTTTTTCTCACCCTCGTGATGAAGGATCTAGATTGTAGATCCTATGTGACTAGTTTCAACTCCATGTCTAGACTGGTACCGTATTTAGTCACACCTGAGCCCAAGCGCATTGCGCGTTTTATTGGTGGTTTGGCTCCTGAAATTAAAGGAAATGTGAAGGCTTCTAAGCCAACCACCTATAGATCTGTTGTGGATCTGTCATTATCCCTCACATTGGATGTTGTGAGGAGCAGGGCGAAGAAAAATTCTGAAGAAGGAAAGAGGAAGAGAGAGGATGATCAGTCCTCTCACTCGAATAAGAAAGGAAAAGGGAACTCTGGTTCCAAGAAGGGGCAGACTGATGACAAACCCAGATGCAAGACTTGCCATAAGAGACACTTCGGCAAGTGCAATAGGGACCCACAGGCCAAACCGTGTGAGATTTGCAAGAAGAAAGGGCACAAGTCTGTTGAGTGCCGAAACATCAAGGATGCAACCTGTTATGGTTGCAATGAAAAGGGGCATATTAAGACCAATTGCCCCAAGAATACGAAGAAGCCTGAAGAGGCTAAGAAAAACAATGCCTGAGTGTTCCAAATGCAGGCAAGGGAAGCGGTGACTGATGATAACGTCATAACAGGTACCTTCCTCATCAATAATATTTATGCTAGAGTCTTATTTGATTCCGGTGCTGATAAGTCCTTTGTAGATCATAAGTTCTGTAAGTTATTGAATTTGCCTATTAAGACTCTAGACATAAAATATGAGGTAGAACTTGCTGATGGTACCTTAGAATCTGCTTCAACTCTTCTTGATGGATGTTCAATATCCATTAAGAACCATTCTATTCCGTTGTCCCTTCTGCCAATGAAATTGGCTGGTTTTGATATAGTTTTAGGCATGGATTGGTTGTCGCATAACCAAGCCCAAATTGCCTGTGATAAAAAGCTTATCATTATCAAAACCCCGTCCGGTGAATCAGTCACTATCCAAGGAGACACACAGTACGGATTGCCCAGCAATGTGTCTATTCTTAAAGTATCCCAGTGCTTGAAGGGTGGATGTGTCATTTACATGGCACAAGTGACTGTTAATGAACCAAAGCCGAAGATCGAAGATATTCCAATCATTTCAGAATATCCAGATGTCTTTCCTGACGAGTTACCTGGATTACCTCCTGAGAGGCAAGTAGAATTCAGGATCGACATTCTCCCCGGATCTGCGCCTATTGCACGAGCTCCATATCGTTTAGCACCTACCGAGATGAAAGAGCTCAGAACTCAATTGGATGAGTTATTGGAAAAAGGTTTCATTCAACCCAGCTCTTCACCTTGGGGAGCTCCAATATTATTTGTGTAAAAGAAGGACGGATCAATGCGTTTATGCATTGATTACCGTGAACTGAATAAAGTAACGATCAAGAATCGTTATCCTTTACCCAGGATCGATGACTTGTTCGACCAACTCCAAGGAGCGAGTTACTTCTCAAAGATAGATTTGAGATCTGGGTATCATCAACTTAAGGTTCGAACCGAAGATGTTCTGAAGACAACATTCAGAACGAGGTATGGACACTTCGAGTTCCTAGTGATGCCTTTTGGGCTCAATAATGCACCTGCAGCATTCATGGATCTCATGAATAGAGTCTGCAAACCATACTTATATAAGTTTGTCATTGTCTTTATCGACGACATACTTATATACTCTCGTAGCCATGCGGAGCATGAGAAACACCTTCGGTGTATTTTAGGACTACTTCGACAGGAGAAGTTGTATGCCAAATTCTCTAAGTGTGAATTTTGGCTTCGCAAGGTCCAGTTTCTCGGACATGTGGTCAGTGAACACGGTATTCAAGTAGATCCTGCCAAAGTAGAGGCTTTAATGAAATGGGCAGCACCTAAGACACCTATAGAAATTCGCTGCTTTCTGGGTTTAGCAGGATATTTTAGGAGATTCATTGAGAACTTTTCAAGAATAGTTGCACCACTGACTTCCTTGACCCGTAAGAATGTGAAATTTATCTGGGGTCCCAAGCAGCAGGAATCCTTCGAGACCTTAAAGCAAAGATTGAGCAACGCTCTGGTTTTGTCACTACCGGAAGGAATTGAAGACTTTGTTGTTTACTGCGATGCTTCACACACCGGCATGGGGTGTGTACTTATGCAACGGGGCAATGTGATTGCCTATTCGTCGCGACAGCTAAAGGTGCATGAAAAGAACTACACCACTCATGATTTGGAATTGGGTGCTGTAGTATTCGCACTAAAGCTGTGGAGACATTACTTGTATGGAACAAAATGTGTAATCTACTCGGACCACAAAAGTCTCCAACATCTGTTTAATCAAAAAGAACTCAATATGAGACAACGTCGTTGGATGGAAACGTTAAATGATTATGATTGCGAGATTCGCTACCATCCCGGTAAGGCGAATGTGGTCGCAGTTGCTTTAAGCCGGAAGGAAAGAGTTAAGCCAATTAGGATCAATGCAAAGAGCATTGAATTGAAGAATAATTTGAATGAAAGCCTGTTAGCTGCACAAAAAGATGCCATGTTGGAAGATAATCTTTTAAATGAAAAGTTAGGTGTAACTGCTGAACAGTTGACACCTGGAAAAGATGGAATTCTTAGGATGAATGGCAGAATTTGGGTTCCTATTCAAGGAGGACTACGGGATGTAATCCTTCAGGAAGCCCACAATTCTAAGTATTCGGTTCACCCAGGAGGTGTCAAGATGTATCAAGATTTAAGGGCCAATTATTGGTGGATAGGTTTAAAGAAATCCATTGCCACCCATGTAGCTAAGTGCCTGACATGTGCTCAGATTAAAGCCGAACATCAGAAGCCATCAGGACTTCTACAACAGCCGGAACTTCCCACTTGGAAATGGGAAATGGTAACCATGGACTTTATAACCAAGTTACCCAAAACAAAGCACGGAAATGACACTATATGGGTTATTGTTGATAGACTGACAAAGTCAGCTCATTTCCTGCCCATTAAAGAGACTCATAGCTCCGATAAGTTAGCCCAGTTGTATGTCGATAAAATTGTAGCTCTTCGTGGAGTACCGGTGGCAATTATCTCTGATAGAGATACTAGATACACCTCTCACTTTTGGAGAACTTTTCAACAATCATTGGGCTCACGTCTGAATTTTAGCACTGCTTACCATCCTCAGACCGATGGTCAAAGTGAGCGTACTATTCAGACCTTAGAAGACATGCTTCGTGCATGTGTTATGGATTTGGGTGGTAGTTGGGACGACCACCTGCCTTTGATTGAGTTCTCTTATAACAATAGTTATCATACTAGCATTCAGGCTGCGCCTTTTGAGGCATTGTATGGTAGAAGATGCAGAACACCTGTCTGTTGGGCCGAAGTAGGAGAAGCTCAGATATCAGGACCTGATATAGTCCTTGAGACAACGGAAAAGATTATTCAAATTCGAGATCGCCTAAAAGCTGCCAGGGATAGGCAGAAAAGCTATGCTAATTTGAGGCGAAAGCCTCTAAAGTTTGAAGTAGGCGATAAAGTGTTATTAAAAGTATCACCCTGGAAAGGTGTGATGCGTTTTGGTAAAAAGGGGAAGCTGAGCCCCAGATATATCGGACCATTCGAGATCCTCGAATGTGTTGGCAGTGTAGCATATAGGCTAAGACTGCCAGAGGAGCTGAGTGGAATTCATGATGTATTCCACGTTTGTAATCTCAAGAAATGTTTAGCCGACGAGTCTTTAGCAATGTCTCATAAAGACGTACAAGTTGATAAAATCTTGAGATTCATGGAGAAGCCGATAGCAATTGAGGATCGGCAAGTCAAGACGCTCCGAAGGAAGTATGTACCTATAGTAAAGGTTAAATGGGACGCTCGTAGAGGTCCCGAATATACATGGGAAGTGGAATCCACTATGAAACAGAAATACCCTCACTTATTCCAGTAAATCTCGGGGTCGAGATTTCTTTTAAGGGGGTGAGGATGTAACACCACGTAAAAACGTGTCCAGTTATATAAAGATACGTATCCCGAACTTTAAACAAGTATATTCTCATGAAGGACTTAAAAGGTCAACATGCCAAACTTGAGCCTCTGATTGACACTTTGTGGAAGATTTGTCTTTAATTGAAAGGTTAATTGAATACGAGAAGCCATTTCGTGTGTACATATGAAAAATGAGGCTATGGGAATTAAACGTGTCAACATGTTAAGCTTACCTCTGAACGACCTTTTTGAATAAATTCCCGAAAGCTTTATAAAATTATATTAACACGTTGATAAATGGCTATTATGGAGATTAAACCTCGGCTGCAAATAATAGTTTATAAACTCAATTCAAGAAATTGAAATTCATGCAAAGAGCCGACAAAACTTCATGTTTGGACAATTTTCTTAAAGCAAGGGAACACAAGTGCATGGCATTATTATTGGGCATTCAGAACTGGTCATTTGGACTAATGTACTGAATTAAGGGTCAAGATTCGGACATTGAAATGCATGATGAAGTGTATGAAAGTTGTAAAATTTTTGTCCTCTGGTCATCGGTTACGGACCGTATAGCCCCAGGCTTACGGTCCGCAAGGACGTATCTGGGCGATGCGAACCAGGTTCGGTTACGAACCGTAAGCGTTTAGACATACGGTCCATAAGCAATGGTTACGGACCGCAAGAGGATTCCTTTACGGTCCGTAAGAGCGTCGCTGGGCAGAAATTTTGGACAGGTGTGAGTTAAGCTGTTAACCGACTTAAACATGTAAAATTCAATACTATGGATGATTGAACGGTAAAAATAAACCACTAGGACACCTGGGGTGATCCTAGGCCTTCCATAACAGCTGGGAATGATCCAAGAATTCATGAAATAGTATAAATAGGTCTTGAAGTTGAGTTTCAAAAACTCACATTTTGCAACAATCAAAATAACTGATCTCTGGAGCTCACAAGGACTTGGAGAAGACTATCAAGTGTAGAAAAGATAGCTTGGACCTGTAGTAAGCTTCTAATTACTCCTTTAAGTTGTTTAATTAGTTTAATTACTTAAAAGTCATACTTAGTTCCTAATTAGTTTGACTTTCGTTTTGTTTACATGTGGCTTAACCACTCATCAAATTGAAAGTGGTTATGAAACCACATTAGTATAGGTGATTAACCCCTGAAAGGGTGTTTCCTAGTTATCTCGTTTGACTGGTTAATTGTCGGGTCAAAGTAGTTTGACAAAAAGTCAAACTGGACAGAATTGACTAAATTGATTAAAATTAATAAACCAGAGGTTCTAAATTATAATATAACATTCTAATGACTTGGTAATGACTATATAAACATGTTTTATCAGTCCCAATCCGACAATTAATCATCTAAGGGCAGATTATAACTGAAAGTCGCAAAAGCTTGACTTTTGCTATGACTTTCAGTTCTGACCCATTCAAGCTTATTTCTTCCATGTTTTAAGCTTCCATTAGGACCATAATACATTGTAGTATAACTCTCTAAAGTTATATTGCATGGTGCCTAATCGTTTGTAATTTATGCTCTTGATCGTAATTATGCTCATTAATGCCTAAAACGCCCTTTTTGCATAAAACCGAGATTTTTAGCAATGTGAACGAACTAAAACCTTTGCTACTGATATTTAGACATGTCCCGAAAATTTGACATCAGTTTGAGGTCTAGAATGGGAGTTATGCTCAATAGCGTAATTAAGGGACTTCTTAGTAATTAGAAAGCGTAATTAGCATATGGCCCATCTAAACCCGATTTTTGTCACCAAACTTTTTACCTACTGATGTTAAATAATATTTTGGGATTTTTGAAGATTTTTATTTATTTTTAAGCTGAACTTAACATAGGATTATAGCCTAGTTTCGGTAATTACCGATTTTACCCTTTTCATACATAAAATGAGTTTTACGTAACTTTTTGAAGCCAAACTTTTTACTACTGATCATAAATAATAAATGTATTATTTTGAGCCTTATAAACTGACCAAAATATCAGATTTCCTATTTTTATAATATTAGCCCTTTAAATCGCATATTTAGCGTTTTTAGCGCCTAATTTGGGTCAAAACTATATTTATCATTTAAAACTCATAACCTACTGATGTTTTAAACTAAATTACATAAGATTACAGTAAGCTAATGTTTTAAACTCAGAAATCTATTTTTAACCTTTAAAAGCCTATGCAAAATTACCAAAATACCCTTATGGGATCTATTTTGGTTTAAATTGTTTTTGGGCATAAATGTTGATATACTACTGATATATTAACACATTATGAGCATAATAATGATTAAGACCTATTTATAGTTTGTCCGGTTACCCGTTACGCGTTTACGCGTTCGGATCGGTTTACGTGACTAGTTTACGTAAAATAGCCGAAACGGGCTTAACCTAGTCATTAAAACCTCATTTTCCAGAATGTGTGTAGTTTACCCATATTATACAAGTATCTAAGCTTGTCGGGTCTAAATCACATTCTATCCCGGTTTCCATTTAATCTACCGGTTAGGTCTGTAAGGTTTCTTTCTAGCTAGTCGGTCTAAGTCCTTGACTTAAGTAAAGACCCATTAGCATCCTAATAGATAATTAAACCTTCTATACAGATTTATAGCTTCCAGTAAAAAGTATCTTTCAAGAACCTTAGGAATTTACTGCTACATCAGGTAAATACTTTTAACTTATTTTCCCTATACGGGCTTGGGATACGGTATATTAATACCGCTTGGTCGGGTATGGGATTATTATGTCGGATTGTGATTTAATAAATCCGCATAACCCGTGTTAATCTGTATTGTTTGATAACATAAACATTTGGGGGTTAACGACCGTGTCCTGGATATCCTTGGCTCATTTAAGTTATTAATGGCCACGACCCATGCACGGGGTGCAGGCATGCACCCGACAGATGCAAATGCTAAATATTAATTTACCCACAAGTTGGGGATAACTCCTTTGTGGGTTCTATAAGTGGTGAGTCAGTTAATCATGTCCGGCTTACAAACCGGCCCCACATGTATGACAAGCATGTAAAACTGTATACAAGATTTTAATAAGATTGTCCCAAGTTATGAAAGATTTGTGCCTTGTGCATCTATGTGACACTCTAGGTTTTCCGAACAACTACCTTGTAATTTCATTGTGCGTGTATATGTGTTATAAAATGAAAGTTGTGATTTCTTTTGTGCTATGTGCCGATAATGTGTTGTATGTATGTATGATATAAATATATATTAGAGTAGAAGTGAGCCGAGACCACGAAGCCCAACTCGAGACCACCCGGTCTCGAGTGAACAATGAACATTTGGGCCGGTTGGGCCATGCCACTCGGAACCAAAGGTGCCGGCCTTGAAACGGGTATAAAAACCCAAAACCCTCACCACACTCTCCTTTACACTCTCATTCATTTCACCCTCACAACTCTCACACTCTCTACCTCTCACTAAAACCCTAAAACCCTAGCAACCAAGCATCACCCTCTCCCCTCTCTCGGATCCAACCGAAACATCAAGGCTCTCGGATTTCTAGCTCGAGATCAACACTTGGAGCTTGGTTTATCAATTTCTTGTACTCCTACTTCTAACCGGTTAGTGTATATATATATATATATATATATATATATATATATTTTAGTTGTTTTGCTTGATTGGTTAAATGATGAATGAAAGATGAACCTTTGTGCTTAGAATGTTTGATGATGAAAGTGATTGTTTGATAATATGTTACGGCTAGGAGTTGATGATAAGTGCTTACCATGTTCTTAGCTAGAAATGTTACTAATAATGATGATTCATGTGTTAAAAGTGTTAATGAAAATGTGATATTGTATTTGAATGATGAATGTTGATGATGATGATTACCATCCGATTTATGATGTTAAAATAAGGCAATATTGGGTTTAATGATAGTGTCTCATGATTCTTGTTCATAAAATCTCATGATATAAGTTATAGATGTATTTTTGAATCTAGGAATGCATGAACCGATGTATATGAGTAATATGAACATATGAAGAACAAGTTTGAAGGTGATATGAATATTCAAAATGCTTGTTTTGATCTGATTTTGTTATGATTTAGACAATAAAACATGTTTGTGATTTCTCATTGGATAGTACAAAATTTCATGAAATCAAAATGCTATTGGCTAGTACATAGGACAGGTTCTAGAAGGATTCAGGTGCACGTAACAGTGGTTGCGATTCGGAAACCCTGGTTGCGACTCGAGACCAAAACGTGATTCGTCGAGATCTCCCGGTTGCGACTCGCAAGCAGCACATGATGAACCGAAACCGAGGTTGCGAGTCGGAATCCCTTGGTTGCGACTCGAGACCAAAGCATGATGAACCGAAACCAGGGTTGCGAGTCGGAATCCCTTGGTTGCGACTCGAAACCGTGCATTCTCGAGTCGAAACCGCCCTTGTCTCGACTGGGCTGCCTAAGTGTAATTGGGCCAAAAGCTTGTTGGACTATCTGTTGACTGGACTGCATGTGTATCTGTTACTGTTTGTGAAAATGTTAGAGCAGGCCCAATAACCCAACTGTTTGAATGTATGCATGCTAAGTGTGTCTATACGTGTTTGCTATACGTGATTACTTGTACCCCAACTTGACTTATATCTGGTAACCATGCTAGGACGTGGTGACCAACGTGATTGACCGGGTATTTAATCTACCGAGCAACCCAAGGTGAGTTCACAACCTAGAGCATGCGTTCCCGGTGGTTTGGGAAACGGAACTACAAACAACACTATCCCCTATGAGGGATACAACTTACTTTTCTTCCCTTGTTATTGGGAACCTTTAGTTAATTACTGTTTATACGGATTGCAACTAACGGCACTAAACGAAACTCTATCACTCAAGTCCCTACTACATAATACCGATTAGTCGCCGGGGCCAGGCGAACGGGTTATTAGTTGATAGCGCTATTTAGGTTTTACCAACCTCACACCGTGCCATGGTATGGGATCGGTCGTGAACTAATGTACTCAGGCATCCGTCAATGATGATAGAACATTGACATCGGGGCATCCTGCGGAAACGCAAACGGTTACCTAGTGTTCGGTGTTGGAAAAACAGTTTAGTCGCTAACTTTTAGGGTAGCTCCCCATGGCATGTATAAACGAGTAAATTAACTGGTGAAACAAGTTTTTGGTAATTAAAACTGGACAACTAGTGAACTCACTCAGCATTATTGTTGACACCATACTGCATGCTTCGCAGGTAACCAGTGACTGAGGAGCTGCTGCTTGGGGATGTGTAGTGTTCGTCAAAACCCGTGTGTTGGGTTTTACTTATCTTGAACCATGAACTATCTTTTAAAACTATTTGGTTTATGCTTCCGCTGTTTTGTTTAAACTTACTATCGAACTTAAACTACGATGTTGCTAACTACTTTAGATAGCAATTACTTTACTATTAACCAATGCTTAGTATAATTGGTGGCTGGATCCTGGTCAGTCACGCCCTCAAGCGGATGTTTCTCCGCAGGTGGAAATTGGGGGTGTGACAGATTGGTATCAGAGCCATTGGTTATAGTGAACTTGGTTTTACAAAGGGAAAATCTTTTTGAGAAAAACCAGACTTTAACCCGTGACTCGTGACGACACTACACTCCAAGTGCAAGGCTCGACTTATCTGACCTCATAGCTCGGACCCATATTTACTTGCTTGTTTGTCTTATGATTTCTACTTTACTATACGTACTAGTTTTCCTAATTAGATAGATACGCCTCCCCTCTTCTGTCTCATTCTCGCTATATCACGACATCACACTCATACTATGTTTTCTGGCTATGAAGACAATGAGTGGATGCGGACGAGGAAACGTCAACATGACTCAGGCTCAGTTCACTAACCTGATCAACACGGTGGCTGCAGCATTCGCAGCTCACCCTGGAGGTAAGCTCTTGTTTTAGGATGTTTAGATCCTACCGCCACATCGTCTTTTCACCTCTAAGCCCATTCGTATCACTCTCACCACAGGTCAGCATACGCCTGTGCAACCACGTGTTTGTACCTTCAAGACCTTCATGGATTGCAAGCCTCTTCCTTTCAATGGCACTGAGGGTGCCATAGGCCTCCTGCACTGGATCGAGAAGGTCGAAGCTGTTTTCGCTGTCTGCGAATGTCCCCCAGCTAATTGGGTAAATTTTGCTACTGGTACCCTTGAGGGAAGCGCGCTTTCGTGGTGGAAGGCGCAAATTCAAATGCTTGGTTTGGATACCGCTAATGCTACTGCATGGCAATATTTCAAGGATATGATCAAGGAAGAGTATTGTCACAGGGATGATATCCACAAACTCGAAGACGAGTACTATGGTCTCAAGATGGTTGGGTCAGAGATTGAGACCTACACCAAGCTGTCCAACGACTATGCTGCACTTTGCCCAAACATGTCCCGACCCATGTATCGAAGGATCGAATTGTACATCAAAGGCTTAGCCCCAGAAATCAGGAGCCATGTGACCTCGGCCAACCTCACTACCATACAACCTGTGGTTCGTCTTGCCCACAAACTCACTAACCAGGCTGTGGAGGAGGGCAGGTTGCCCAAAAGGATCAGTGCTGCGGAAGGAACTTCTAGTGATGGCAAACGAAAGTGGGATGGAAATCAGGGCAAAGATGCTAACTCTACTCAGGCCCCAGCGCAGCAAAGGAAAACTGACAACAACAAAGGCACTCAGCAACAGGGTGGCTACCGGGGAAGCTACCCTAAGTGCAACAAGTGTAACAGGCACCACCATGGGGCATGTAACAAAGGTCAGTGTCAGCGATGCAACAAGATGGGGCATAAAGCCAAAGATTGTAGAAGTCAGTTCCCAGCAAGGCAGAATCAGCAACAACCCCAACAGCAACAGCAGCAGGGAAACAACCGCGGATGTTTTAAATGCGGGGCAACAGGGCACATGCGAAAGGATTGCCCTGAACAGAATCAGAATCGCAACAACAATCAGGGAGCTGGGAACAATGAGCAAAACAACAATGCTGGGAATGGTGCAAGGGGAAGAGCTTTTGTGATTGGAGCTGGAGAAGCAAGGAACGACCCCAATGTCGTGGCGGGTAAGTTCCTACTTGATGATCGTTATGTTTCTGTGTTATTTGATTCCGGTGCCGATGCCAGTTATGTATCCCTTCGCATTAGTAAGAAACTTAAGCACCCGCCTGCATTATTAAGTTCTAAGCTCATCGTCGAGATAGCTAATGGTAGGAACGTCGAGGCCACGCACATGATCCACGACTGCACACTAGAATTGTCTGGTCACACGTTTAGTATCGATCTTTTCCCTGTCAAACTTGGAAGCTTCGACGTCGTCATCGGTATGGATTGGTTATCCAAACATCGCGCTGAGATCCTCTGTCAAGAGAAAGCGGTTCGTATTCCTCGTCGTTCTGGCCGACCCCTCATCGTTCAAGGCAACAAGGGTGGAGAAGTCACAGGCATTATCTCGCTTCTGAAAGCCCAGAAGTGTTTACAAAAAGGGCACACCGCTATCCTAGCACTTGTCACCGACACCCACGAAAAGGAAAAGAGGATTGAAGATTTTCCTGTAGTACGTGACTATCCCGAGGTATTTCCTGAGGAACTACCTGGACTCCCTCCCCACCGTCAGGTCGAATTCCAAATCGAGCTAGCTCCCGGAGCAGCACCCATAGCTCGTGCGCCTTACCGTCTAGCCCCTGCAGAACTGAAGGAACTCTCTACGCAACTACAAGAACTATTGGATAAAGAATTTATCCGTCCTAGTTCATCACCCTGGGGAGCACCAGTACTCTTTGTTAAGAAGAAGGATGGCACGTTCCGAATGTGCATCGACTATCGTGAGCTGAACAAGGTTACCATCAAGAATCGTTACCCTCTCCCGCGCATCGACGACCTATTCGATCAGTTGCAAGGATCGAGCTACTATTCTAAGATTGACCTGCGATCAGGCTATCATCAGCTGAGAGTTCGTAATGAAGACATCTCTAAGACTGCGTTCAGGACTCGTTATGGTCATTACGAGTTCCTCGTTATGCCTTTTGGAATGACTAACGCACCTGCGGTTTTCATGGATCTCATGAACCGAGTGTGCAAGCCGTACCTCGACAAATTCGTGATCGTGTTTATCGACGACATCCTGATCTACTCGAAAAGTCAAGAAGAGCATGAACGACACCTACGCCTTATCCTCGAACTCTTACGCAAAGAGCAATTGTACGCCAAATTCTCGAAGTGTGACTTTTGGCTTCGAGAGGTCCATTTCCTTGGGCATGTGGTCAACAAGGACGGCATTCACGTCGACCCCGCTAAGATCGACTCGATAAAGAATTGGCCTACACCCAAGACTCCAACCGAAGTTCGCCAATTCTTGGGATTGGCAGGATACTACCGCAGATTCATCAAAGGATTCTCAAAGATTGCTCAACCCCTCACGACCCTTACTCAGAAAGGCATTGTTTACAAGTGGAATGAAGCTCAGGAGTCGGCCTTTCAAAAGCTAAAGGATAACCTCTGTAGCGCTCCTATTCTCTCGTTGCCTGAAGGCACTGACGACTTTGTGGTTTACTGCGATGCGTCTATCCATGGGCTCGGTTGCGTGTTAATGCAACGCGAGAAAGTTATTGCCTATGCCTCTCGACAACTCAAGACGCATGAAAGAAACTACACTACGCATGATTTGGAACTGGGAGCAGTGATCTTTGCTCTTAAGATATGGAGACATTACCTGTATGGTACCAAGTGCACTATTTACACCGATCACAGGAGTCTCGAGCATATCTTTAGGCAAAAGGAATTAAACATGCGACAACGTCGATGGGTCGAACTCTTGAATGACTACGAATGCGCCATCAAGTTCCATCCGGGCAAGGCCAATGTCGTGGCAGACGCCCTCAGCCGGAAGGACACTATACCAAAGCGCGTGCGAGCATTGCAACTTACCATCCAGTCTAACCTCCCTACCCAGATCCGAAATGCTCAAGTTGAAGCATTGAAACCGGAAAACATCAGGGCTGAGTCTCTGCGAGGATCGAGACAGCGATTAGAACAAAAAGAAGATGGCGCTTACTACGTAACAGGGCGCATTTGGGTCCCACTCTATGGAAATTTACGTGAACTCGTGATGGACGAAGCCCATAAGTCCCGCTACTCAGTACATCCTGGCTCGGACAAGATGTACCACGACTTGAGAACTACATACTGGTGGCCTGGCATGAAGGCACACATAGCAACATATGTCGGCAAATGTTTGACTTGCGTAAGAGTCAAGACAGAGTACCAGAAGCCAGCAGGCCTACTCCAACAACCAGAAATCCCGAAATGGAAATGGGAGCAAATTTCCATGGATTTTGTTACAGGGCTACCTAGGTCTCAACGCGGAAATAACACTATTTGGGTAATAGTAGACCGATTGACCAAGTCCGCGCACTTTCTGGCTATTAAGGAAACAGACAAGTTTTCTACCTTGGCGGAGATTTACTTAAAGGAAGTAGTTTCGAGGCACGGAGTGCCAACCTCCATTATTTCCGACCGAGACGCTCGTTTTACTTCGGAACTGTGGCAAGCTATGCACAAATCCTTTGGCTCACGTCTGGACATGAGCACCGCTTATCACCCACAAACGGATGGACAGTCCGAACGCACCATCCAGACTCTAGAAGACATGCTTAGAGCGTGTGAGATCGATTTTGGCAAGAATTGGGAGAAGCATCTACCGCTAGTAGAGTTCTCTTATAACAACAGCTACCACACTAGTATTCAGGCAGCACCTTTCGAGGCATTGTACGGTCGTAAATGCCGGTCACCTCTCTGCTGGGCGGAAGTCGGTGATAGTCAAATCACGGGCCCAGAGATGTTGGTAGATACAACGGAAAAGATTGCCCAGATCAGACAACGCATGGCGGCAGCTCGTGACCGTCAGAAGAGTTACGCTGATAAGCGTAGGAAGCCACTAGAATTCCAGGTCGGTGACCGGGTTCTACTTAAAGTCTCACCCTGGAAGGGTGTGGTTCGCTTTGGTAAAAGGGGCAAGCTTAATCCGCGATATATCGGACCATTCGAAATTACCGAGAAAATCGGTAAGGTTGCTTATAGATTGAACCTGCCTGAGGAACTGAGTGCGGTGCACAACGTTTTTCACGTATCTAATCTGAAGAAGTGTCTATCAGATGAAACGCTCGTAATTCCTTTCAAGGAACTAACTATTGATGAACAGCTACACTTCACTGAGGAACCGATTGAGATCACGGATCGAGAGATCAAAATCCTCAAACGTAGCCAGATACCTCTTGTACGAGTCCATTGGAACTCGCGACGTGGCCTAGAGTTTACCTGTGAGCGGGAAGACCAGATGAAGCACAAGTATCCCCAGTTTTTCCCAAACGAAAACCCCAGCACTGAAGCTACAACCGAATTTCGGGACGAAATTCCAAACTAACGGGGGGATGATGTGACACCCCGTTGAAACATTCTCACTTATACTAGCTTGACAGTGACTGCCTTAACTTTCGGGACGAAAGTTCTTAAAACTTGGGGATAATGTGACACTCTAGGTTTTCCGAACAACTACCTTGTAATTTCATTGTGCGTGTATATGTGTTATAAAATGAAAGTTGTGATTTCTTTTGTGCTATGTGCCGATAATGTGTTGTATGTATGTATGATATAAATATATATTAGAGTAGAAGTGAGCCGAGACCACGAAGCCCAACTCGAGACCACCCGGTCTCAAGTGAACAATGAACATTTGGGCCGGTTGGGCCATGCCACTCGGAACCAAAGGTGCCGGCCTTGAAACGGGTATAAAAACCCAAAACCCTCACCACACTCTCCTTTACACTCTCATTCATTTCACCCTCACAACTCTCACACTCTCTACCTCTCACTAAAACCCTAAAACCCTAGCAACCAAGCATCACCCTCTCCCCTCTCTTAGATCCAACCGAAACATCAAGGCTCTCGGATTTCTAGCTCGAGATCAACACTTGGAGCTTGGTTTATCAATTTCTTGTACTCCTACTTCTAACCGGTTAGTATATATATATATATATATATTTTAGTTGTTTTGCTTGATTGGTTAAATGATGAATGAAAGATGAACCTTTGTGCTTAGAATGTTTGATGATGAAAGTGATTGTTTGATAATATGTTACGGCTAGGAGTTGATGATAAGTGCTTACCATGTTCTTAGCTAGAAATGTTACTAATAATGATGATTCATGTGTTAAAAGTGTTAATGAAAATGTGATATTGTATTTGAATGATGAATGTTGATGATGATGATTACCATCCGATTTATGATGTTAAAATAGGGCAATATTGGGTTTAATGATAGTGTCTCATGATTCTTGTTCATAAAATCTCATGATATAAGTTATAGATGTATTTTTGAATCTAGGAATGCATGAACCGATGTATATGAGTAATATGAACATATGAAGAACAAGTTTGAAGGTGATATGAATATTCAAAATGCTTGTTTTGATCTGATTTTGTTATGATTTAGACAATAAAACATGTTTGTGATTTCTCATTGGATAGTACAAAATTTCATGAAATCAAAATGCTATTGGCTAGTACATAGGACAGGTTCTAGAAGGATTCAGGTGCACGTAACAGTGGTTGCGAGTCAGAAACCCTGGTTGCGACTCGAGACCAAAACGTGATTCGTCGAGATCTCCCGGTTGCGACTCGCAAGCAGCACATGATGAACCGAAACCGAGGTTGCGAGTCGGAATCCCTTGGTTGCGACTCGAGACCAAAGCATGATGAACCGAAACCAGGGTTGCGAGTCGGAATCCCTTGGTTGCGACTCGAAACCGTGCATTCTCGAGTCGAAACCGCCCTTGTCTCGACTGGGCTGCCTAAGTGTTATTGGGCCAAAAGCTTGTTGGACTATCTGTTGACTGGACTGCATGTGTATCTGTTACTGTTTGTGAAAATGTTAGAGCAGGCCCAATAACCCAACTGTTTGAATGTATGCATGCTAAGTGTGTCTATACGTGTTTGCTATACGTGATTACTTGTACCCCAACTTGACTTATATCTGGTAACCATGCTAGGACGTGGTGACCAACGTGATTGACCGGGTATTTAATCTACCGAGCAACCCAAGGTGAGTTCACAACCTAGAGCATGCGTTCCCGGTGGTTTGGGAAACGGAACTACAAACAACACTATCCCCTATGAGGGATACAACTTACTTTTCTTCCCTTGTTATTGGGAACCTTTAGTTAATTACTGTTTATACGGATTGCAACTAACGGCACTAAACGAAACTCTATCACTCAAGTCCCTACTACATAATACCGATTAGTCGCCGGGGCCAGGCGAACGGGTTATTAGTTGATAGCGCTATTTAGGTTTTACCAACCTCACACCGTGCCATGGTATGGGATCGGTCGTGAACTAATGTACTCAGGCATCCGTCAATGATGATAGAACATTGACATCGGGGCATCCTGCGGAAACGCAAACGGTTACCTAGTGTTCGGTGTTGGAAAAACAGTTTAGTCGCTAACTTTTGGGGTAGCTCCCCATGGCATGTATAAACGAGTAAATTAACTGGTGAAACAAGTTTTTGGTAATTAAAACTGGACAACTAGTGAACTCACTCAGCATTATTGTTGACACCTTACTGCATGCTTCGCAGGTAACCAGTGACTGAGGAGCTGCTGCTTGGGGATGTGTAGTGTTCGTCAAAACCCGTGTGTTGGGTTTTACTTATCTTGAACCATGAACTATCTTTTAAAACTATTTGGTTTATGCTTCCGCTGTTTTGTTTAAACTTACTATCGAACTTAAACTACGATGTTGCTAACTACTTTAGATAGCAATTACTTTACTATTAACCAATGCTTAGTATAATTGGTGGCTGGATCCTGGTCAGTCACGCCCTCAAGCGGATGTTACTCCGCAGGTGGAAATTGGGGGTGTGACAATCTAAACCAATTTTCTTAAATGTTTTCAAAACGAGTCAGTTAAATTGTATTTACCAGTGTATACTGACGTATTTTCCTAAAGATTAATTTGACAGGTACTTATCGAAATAGGCTGGAGCTATAGGGTATTGTAGAGGATCTTGCAAATCCCGTAGATACTCTGAGTCTGTAGTTTTTGTTTCTTTGTACTTTATGATCCGCCTGTGGATCTTATTACATTCCGGTCTGTATTTTCTTGTATTCGAACATCGACAGACAGTATGGTTTGTAATAGTTTATTTACCCAGCCTTCCGCTGTGCTATATTATTGTGTGTGTTGACAATGATGATATCAACTACGTCACGATACTCCCCGCCGGGCCCACCGGTAATACGTGGAATATTGGGGTGTAACACAAACTATTTTCTTCCTTGATTGTGTTTATACAGTTTGTATCCATTTCCGCTGCACTTTACATTGTTACATATTCATTGATCTGTCAAGTTCATACAAACAAACACAATCATGAGAGCCTTAGATCCTAACATTTAGTTCCATCAAAACTTGCTTAAGTTGTTAACTTACTCATTTATATCATGCCATGGGGAGCTACCCCATTTGTAAGCTACTAAACTGCATAATACCGAACACTTAGCGACCTCATGTTTCGTTGTGCCCCGTTTATCAATGTATATCATCATTGACGGTTTGCGAGAGTCTGTTAGTTCACGCACGATCCAGGCATGGTGTGAGGTTGGTGAGACCTAATAGCGCTATCAACTAACAACCTGTTCGCCAGGCAGGCGGCTAATCGGTATAGTAAGTGGGGACTTCCGTGATAGAGTTTCGTTTAGTACGCTTGTTGCATCTAATATAAATAGTAATTAACTGAGTGTCCCACATAACGGGAGAATGTACCTGTATCCCACACAAACAGATAGTAATACCCGTATCCCACACAAGGAGATAATGTTTTCTGTTCTGTTTCCCAGCCACCGGGAATGCATGCTTTTAGAAAAAGGTTGTGAACTCACCTTGGGTTGCTCGGCAAATGGTTTACTTGTTTTAGTTGTTGGTCAATCACGTCCTACTATTATTACCATATTTAATTAGGTTCATATGCAAATAATGTCATGTGTACGTGTATTCAACATGTAGCACATAAGTGCATGTTTTACATAACACACATAAAGGTTATACAAATAAATAAGTAAGTCCACTAACATGCACATCGGCCCAATGAATCACATATCCCGTTTATACGAGTGTGCGGTCTGGCTGAAAGTGTGCGACTTGATCTTTAAGTGTGTGGTCCACTGATTATTAGGCCCAGTCGCAAGTGTGCAGCCCAAATGTGTGTGTGTGTGTGAGTAGGACAAGATAAGAAAACATCAGTTGGAACCAAGGGATCCCGAGTCGGAACCAAGAGGTCTCGAGTTGAAATCAGGCGGTTTCGAGTTCACTAAACTTTAGTCGAAACCCTGAGATTTCGAGTTAGGCTTTGAGTCGGAACCAAAGCAGTCTCAACTCGGAACCGGATTGGTTTCGAGTCCTTTGGTGTGTGGTGTCACTTTCAAGTTGGAACCAAAAAGATCTCGAGTCGCAACCGGATAGGTTTCGTCTCGCAATCTTAGTCAAAGCCTCATAAACCCCTTAGCATACATCATTCAAAATCCAATAACACTTATTTTTACACGTCCAAACCCTAAATCAGGTCAAAGGCACAAAATTTCAAATATTGTTGGATTATTCAAACAGATCATCAGGGTTTCATCATCCTACTATCTATCAAAACAGATTTAACTTATAATAACACATCATTACCTAACACTGTTTTATTAGCACGACGACAACATTCATTTTAACATCTAATCACAATCATCGTCAACATGCAGGATTTCTCATTAAGTCAAGATAATTCCCAAATCACTCTATTTAACTTCACAAGCATTCGTTCTTACAAATATCATTCAGATTTGCAGGAAAAATTAATATCATGTACTTCAAAAACACCTATTTATCATGCATCATCACCACAACAGGCAGACACAAACAAGTTATGTTATCCGTATCATTTAATATTCAAATCCTTCATCAAGTTAGCATCTTTATCATTCATTTTTAATAAAAAATGGGAACACACTAACCAGATACTAGAGTGTACAGAAGTGGGGATGAAATGAAGCTCCTAATCACAGTTTCTAGTTGTTCTTGGAGTTGATGGTGCTGCCGTCAATTGGTGATAATTTTACCGTCAGATTCAAGAAGAAAGGGAGGAACTTGGTGTTGTTTTTAGGGTTTTCTGGAGAGATAAAGTGGATGAGCAGAGAGAGAGAATGAGAGAATAAGGGAATGCTTTTGGGATTGATGGGTGATGGAATGATTGATGCCCAAACACCTATGTCGGCTGTTTGTAGGGTTTTTATACCCCTCCTCACACACATCAAGTGTGTCGTAATGCAAGGGTTTTGAGTGGGCTCATGGTGTTGGGCCAGAATATGTGTGCATTGCAGCCCAGTCCAAGAAGAGAGGAGGGTGTGCAATTTAAAGTGGTGTGTTCGGGTGGTGGGGTGTGTGGCCAAGGCTAAGTTAATCAAAGTGATTTATTTTACTAAAAAAGTCACATAACACAAATATAATATGAAATCAACCAATTAAACCATCTAGTCAAATTTGATAACAACTTTTGGTTTAGTAACGATTCGTGTGGAAAACCGACGTGTCACATTATCCCCAAGTTTCAGATATTTCGTCCCGAAATTTTAGAGCGTAGCCACTGACAAGCTAGTGTGTTACAATGCTTTCACGGGGTGTCACATTAACCCCCTGTTGGTTTGGAATTTTGTCCCAAAATTCAGTTGTAGCCTCAGTGCTGGAAGTATTGTTTGCAAACAACTAGGGATACTTGCGCATCGGGTCTTCCCGTTCCCAGGTAAACTTTGGGCTATGGCACGAGCTCCAACGAACTCGAATGATAGGTATCCTGCTACGCTTGATGGTTTTGATCTCTCGATCCACGATCTCAACTGGTTCCTCAACGAAGCGTAACAGATCGTCGATAGTGAGTTCCTTAAAAGGAACGATGAGTGTTTCGTCTGACAGACACTTCTTCAGATTCGACACGAGAAAAAAGTTGTGTACCGCACTTAGCTCTTTAGGCAGGTTCAGTATGTAAGCCACCTTACCGATCCTCTCAATAACTTCGAAAGGTCCAATGTATCGCGGATTAAGCTTGCCCCTTTTTCCAAAACGTACCACACCTTTCCAAGGTGAAACCTTTAGTAGAACCTGGTCTCTGACCTGGAATTCTAGAGGTTCTCGAGCAGCCGCCATGCGTTGTCTAATCTGGGCAATCTTATCCGTAGTGTCAAGTAAAAGTTCCATGCCGATGATTTGGCTTTCGCCAACTCCCGCCCAACACAAAGTTTACCGGCATTTACGTCCGTACAATGCCTCAAATGTTGTTGCCTGAATGCTAGTGTGGTAGCTATTGTTATAGGAAAATTCTACCAGAGGTAGGTGTTGTTCCCACCCGTTTCCAAAGTCGATAACACATACTCTCAGCATGTCTTCAAGTGTGTGGATGGTACATTCAGTCTGACCATCCATCTGCGGGTGATAAGCGGTGCTCATGTTTAGCTGTGAGCCAAAAGATTTGTGCATAGCATGCCACAATTCGGATGTAAAACGTCGGCCACGATTGGAGATGATAGAAGTTGGCACTTCGTGCCTAGCAACTACTTCCTTCAAGTAGATAGCTGCAATTTTCGAAAACTTGTTGGTTTCTTTGATTGCTAGGAAGTTAGCAGACTTTGTTAAACGGTTACGAAGTCCATGGAAATATGTTCCCATTTCCATGTCAGCAACCATATCCATGTCGGCAACTATGGTTGCTGAAGTAGTCCTGACGGGTTTTGGTACCCAATCTTGACTCTAGCACAAGTCAAGTATTTGCTAACGTACTTAGCGATAATAGCTTTCATGTTAGGCCACCAGTACAAAGTCTTGAGATCGTGATACATCTTGTCTGAACCGGGATGTATCGAGTAGCGAGACTTGTGTGCTTCGTCCATCACAAGTTCTCTTAGATTTCCGTAAGAAAGTTAATTCTGACACGTTGACGAGGGTCCATTGGAGTTTGAATTGAGAATTTTCCATCAAGGTGAGGATTTCACTCCTAACTTGATGGCGAAATTTTGTGCAAAAACGAATAATGGATTGAGAGTCGTTCACCAAATTGTGGGTTTCACACCTATTTTGGTGAAGCCTTCTCATTTGTATAATACGAGTGTTTTCATGTTTTAACATGGTCGTGCAAATTTCCTTAGGAAATTCATATGTTTTGAAATTTGAAAATAATATGAGCACATAAAAGACGTTTCAAGAATTTAGCACAAAAATCAAGTGTGGTCGAGTATGGTACTTAACTATAGACTAGGTCAAAAGCATGGAAATTTTTCTAATTCCCTATAGTTATGGCTCTGATACCAATCTGTCACACCCCAACCTATGGTGGAAACATCAGAGTGAGACGAACGAGATTGCTCGAGACTTCATAACACTAAATGTGACAAGTATTTAATAAACAAATTTCATTTCATTGCTAACATCAAGTACATTGTCTGAAACAGAATTACAACAAGTTTGAAATAAAATAAAATACAACAAGTATTTAAAGTTTAAAGTGCTTTTCTAGGCATATTACTAGATTCCGTGCGTCATCATCATCATCATCAAAATGCTACAATACTTTTTAAAGTATAGTTCAATACAAAAGTTTTGGCGAGCATACAAGTTTGAGTAATAGCATATAAAAAAGTTTGAACGATCCACATAACAAAAATATTTAACTAGATTAATGTAAACATGGCATGCAATTATACAAGCAACCAAAAGATTACCGCTAGCGTAATATTATCGTCGCAACGATAAGACTGTTTTGATTAACTTAACCAGACCTCAAGAATAAAGGCGTTGGGTTACTCCTATAGCGCTATACATGTTAAGGGGAGACTTTAAAAAAAGTTAATGACACGTAAATCACATAAGAATGTTCCAAGAATACAAATCAAGTATCACGTATTTAAGCATCTATGATTGGATAGTTTGTGTTTGCATAAAGTATAAGTGATTGCGTATCTTTAATAGTATAACGTAGGGATGAGCAAATCCCAATCCCGAAAATCCCGATCCCGAATTTCACCAAAACTCGGTACCGATACCGAAATATGTCGGTATGGTATCAGTATGGTATCGGAACGGTAGCGGTATATCAAGGTAAAATTCGGTATTTTACCGGTACCGTCCCGATCCTGAAAATACCGATACTAAAAATGCCGAATAGTGGATACCATTTCTGGTACCGAAAAAATTCGGTACGGTATTTTCGGGATAGGGATCGGTACGGGACAGGATCGAGTTCGGTATTTGATACCAAATGTGCATCCCTAGTATAACGTATTGCACCAAAAAATGTAAAAGAAAACATGGTCATGTATACTCACGGTTTGAGAAAAAATTTCAACTTAGTGAGTTTGACGAGTCTTGAGTTGTTGGAACACTAAACTTACCGATTTTGGTTCTTGAACTTTTTGCCAAAAGTTGAAAATCTTGCAGATTTGAGAGAGTTTGGATGTGATTTGGAGGTGGTGTAAGTGTTTGGAAAATGTTAGGGTTGGTATTTATAAGAGGGTTAAGTGGTTGCAGATTTTAGTCCTTGCACTTGTATTGTTGGTTATTTTATGCTATAAAGGTATATGCAGGTATATTATAAGTATCATACATGTATTAATGTGATTTCCAGAAAATATAATCTCGATGTATGTCTAGGTTTTAAATTAAAATGTGTATTTCGCGACAGATTAAATATTATGCATGTATGATTAAACAAGTTTGATATAAAAATACGATTTCCATTATGATCAAAGTCTCGAGATTACAGGGATTGAAATGAAGTAAGAATACAAGTTTCTAAAAATAAAAATGCGAATACAACTTTCTAAATATGAAAAGTACAGAAAATGCGGAGCGTTACATAAACGTCGCGTAGCCACAATAATGGTCTTGCGTCTCGTTGATAATTAATAAAATAATTATATAGTCGTTCACTTGTTAGAATCGACTTCGTTTGTTCATTTCCGAAATAACTCAAATAATATTGTTTGCTAAGATAGTACGATAATGCGTCGTATTCCAATTAGACATTTGAAGTAAATATAATCAATTATATTTATTTTATAAAATTTGTCGAGTCATAGACGTTGGCAATGAATATGACTAATTATGTTTATTTTACATAATTGCCGAATACTAGACGTTTGAAATAAATATAAAGAAATATATTTATTTTATATAAGTTTTCGGAGTTTCGTTATCTTGTAAACCGCGTTCATCAAAACGTTATAAACTCGTTTTGTGAGTCATGTAAATCGTCCAAAATAAATATATACTTATATTTATTTTTATGAGAATACTTTGAGTCTCGATGGGTTTTCGTTTTTAAATTAAAACGTGCTTCATATTTCGGGTGTTTATGAAAAATGGGCAGAGTTTCCTCTGGTTTTAGAACAATCCCGACAATGCAGGTTGTCGAAAAAATTTCAAAACTCAATGAATAATGTAATAACAATAAATAATTTTTGTCAAGTGTGCAAAACGTCAATTTTTGTCGAATACTAAAACTATATATATTTATTTATATACATATTACGTCACGATTTCGGTTTGGTTTTAACATAATTATACTCGATTTATATACGCATGCTCATTGTTCGAGTACAAGACATTTTCATTTTAACGTTTTACAAGTCGGTTCGGTTTAGAGCTCAGTCTCGCGTTAATATATTATTTATATAAACAATATAATCTAATTTGTGTCGTTAAAGTTTTACCAAATCTCATGTCGACCCGTTGACCGAGTTGACCGTAGTTGACCGCGTTTGATTCGAAACATCAAAACTGACCAAGTTGACCCGTAGATGACCCGAACCAAATCTGACCTCTGTTGACTTATTAACCAGTTGCCCCAACCCGAATCTGACCCGGGACCGAACCCACTCATTTCTTTGTAACCTGAACCCAACAACACAAATCCCGAATGGTCCTGATCCCTGAAACCCGAACCAAGACAACCCCCACCATCGCCGACACCGTGAACACGACCGCAGCCATCGCTGGTTGTGACGGTTTTACCGCCGCCGTGAACCACCACCGCTGCAGCACGTCTATCCCCACCACTGCCACCTTCAGGCCTCGTCTTCTCCGACGACCACCCCACGGCCGTCATAATCGTCATCAACACTCCAAACAATCTTGAAATGAAAAGGAAAAGGAGAAGAGAAGCTTTTGATGGAGATTTATAACGATCCGAACGAGAGAGAGGGCTAGGTGCACCTTACCAGAGTGGACTAACATCGCCGAAAAATAAAAACTCTGGAAAACTTACAGAAAAGCCTCTTTCAACCCGAAAAGCCTCTTTCAACCCGAAGCATGCATGAAGCGAAAATCTCAAAAAGTGTTCACCGGAATTTTGATCGGAGCTTCGCCGGAGTTGCGCCTAAGCCAAACGGCTTCGAATCTCTAAAAACGGAGGTCGCCATCGTGTAGAGAAGGTCAAACATAGTTGGAGTGAGTTGTTTGGTCGGAAAACAAGGTCGCCAGACGGCCGCCATCGCCGCATCGCCGCGTCGGACGGAAGGCTTCGCCGGTTGTCGTCGGCCCCGCCGCTGTCGGAGTTCTAGAGAAAGAAGGAACTGAGAGAGAGTGGGTGAGGATGAGAGAGGTATGTGTGTGTGAAAAATGGTGTAGTGGGTGTAGGTTTAGGCTTTTATAGTTACGGTATCGTGGTCGGTTAGGCCCAATGCCCACTAGTGTTGTTTCTAATCTTTTGCGTGGCCTAATAGCGTTCCAAGGCCCGTTTTCGCACCCGAACTTCGTGGAATGTCATAAAATATTATTTTAGGATTAAAACTTGTAGAATAGTGTCGGTAGTCGTTGTTTGACGCATTCGTTCGTCGATTGCATTAAACTTGTGTAAAATGCTTCGGTTGTGGTTTCTAATCCGTTTTCTGATTCGATTCGATTCGACTGCGAAAATTAAAATCCGGTTACGAAGCTAAATATATCATAATATTTTAGTTTTTAAGGTAAGGCACGAGTCCGATGCTTCCGTTTCGTTGTCGGTGCTGTCCTACAGTCGCATTTTCCGTTCACGTTTGCGTTCGGAAGCAGAATAATTTAGCAAAACAAATTCATGTGCATAAATTATACATATAAAACTCATATTTGTCAGTGTTGTTGGTATTTCATTCGCGTCAGTTCGTTACCGTTTAACGCTCGTCAAGTTTCCCGCAAATCACCATTCACGTACTGTAAAGCCGGATAGACGTTCCTAGGCACACGGAAGGCCTGTTTAAGTTAATTTGTGTCTTAAAACACTATTTTTAATCGTCTTAACATTTGTTATTCGCGTAATTAGAAAACAAAAATTACCGGTTGTCACAGTATGATGATGACCAAGTTATTCAAGACCTGGTGGAGTTCGTATTGAGATAACTACATAAGAAAAGGTTCATGTGATACAAATCAAGTATGGTCAGGATAAGTGTGAAGCAAAGTGTCCACGTGAAGCAAGTTGGTATGGAGCAAGGTTCGTGAATAAGAAGATCCATTTGAAGTGTTGGATACCGAGAAGATTAGAGAAGATAAAACTACTCGGAGTTCAAGATCTACAACAACTCAAGGATTTTCGTGATTAGTGGGTGAATGAAGATCTAATCCCTTCATATCAAGTCTAAGGGTTTTCATGTAATTAATAGATAGTTTGGTTTATGTTGTGAATAGAATAGTATACAAGTGCAAGGACTGAAAGCGATCAAGTGAAATATTATAACCTACATCTAAACTCAAGCGACATCTTCCTGGAGACACACTGATTCAGAATGACGCCATCACCACAAGATCAAGAGAAGCAGCCTTTCGCGAAGAGACACATCTATTCACTCGCAACTGTTGGATTAGTATAAATAAGGTTTAGATTTTTCAAGTGTATTCAGAATCACATATACAAAAACATTTAGTTTATATTCAAGTTCGATTCATGTTCTAGAGATCAAAAATCAATTGGGGCCAATAGGAATTACCAACAAGCACTCGTCGCACGTTGAACTTTTCTAGTGGAAAATTTTTCTGTCAAGTGCCATTAGGTACTTTATAGATAAATTTTTTAGATAAGATTCATGCCCAGACTTTCTAGGTGTTTGTCGATGGACCATGTTTGTCAATGTGTGGTCCATTTGCAACGGGCTAGTCACTTGGTGATTCATTTGGTAATAATTTTTTAAATACACCACAAGATTCGTGGTTACTGTCGGGCTTTCAAGACTAAAAATATCAATGTTCTTGTATTTAAAATATGGAAGAGTTTTCAATATATAAACATATTTGATGCTAAATTTGACGTGTACGCTACTACACTATTAGCAGGTATGTTATAATTGGTGGTGTTGGAATCATAATACTTTGTTATTGGCACTCACATCACCTTGTCTCTTAACAAAATTTGTTGTTTAGATATTCGTAGATTAAAACAGAGCTTGAGAAGCTGATTAAGTTCATCCCCAACTCTTGGGATTAAACGCTTGTACAAGAAGTTGCTTTCTAATGTGTGCATGTTTTATGACATTCAAAAGTATAGAGCTCTTATCGATTTAACAATTTTGTCTGGACTTGGAATCTATCTATACTTTCTATAAAAGAAGAACCTTCAATGACATAAGAAAAACTGATGTGTGTCCAACAAGGCTTTTCTTATGTCATTTTTACATAATAAACCTTAATATTAAAAGACTTTAAAATTCAAAGGTGGCCCACATCCACCTTTTCAAAGGTCTGCCCACATACAAATGGGCAAACGTCTGCCCTCATTCATAATTTAAAGCACTGATGTTCATTCAAAATTCAAAAAACCTCTACTCACATTCAAAATTCAAAATTTTGGCTTCAGATTCAATATTCAAACCTACGTATAAGATGTCACACCCCCAAAAACCACATGCGGAACACCACCGCTTGGAGGCGTGACCGACCAGGATCCAGCCACTAATCATACTGAGCATTGATTTAATAGTAGAAATATTTACTATCCAAAGTAGTTAGCAACATCGTAGTTTAAGTTCAGTAATTAGTTTAAACAAAACAGCGGAAGCATAAACCAAATAGTTTTAAAGATAGTTCTTAGTTCAAGATAATTAAACCCAACATACGGGTTTTGACGAACACTACACATCCCCAAGCAGCAGCTCCTCAGTCACTGGTTACCTACAAAGCATGCAGTAAGGGGTCAACAATAATGCTGAGTGAGTTCACTAGTTGTCCAGTTTTAGTTTACCAAAAGCTTAAGTTGTTTAGATAAAGCATTTATAATCACGTTGTGGGAAGCTACCCCATCTGTAAGCTCACTAAACTGTAGATACCGAAACTGTTGACGGAAAGTTGTTGTGCCCCGAGTCAATGTCTATCGTCATTGACCATGTTGCAAGGTCTACTAGTTCACGCCCGATCTCCCCCGGTCACGGTGTGAGGTTGTCAAACCTAATAGCGCTATGAACTAATAACCCGTTCGCCCCCGGCGATTAATCGGTACTGTAAGCAGGGACTTAAAGTGATAGAGTTTCGTTTAGCATGGCTAGTTGTGATTTATAAATAATATCCAAACGTATCTCCCCCGGAGATAGTAATTACCCATTCTGTTTTCCCCCGGAGTAATGGGTCAAAAGTGTTTTCCCCAAAGTTGGTAGTTTGTTCGTGTCCCTCCGCGGGACGCATGCTTTTAGTGTGTGAACTCACCTTGGGTTGCTCGGCAGATTAGGTCACTTGTCAAACACGTTGGTCACCACGTCCTAGCATGGTTACCGGTATAGGTCAGGTTTGGTGTACAAGCATTCACGTAAAAACTTACACATAACTACCACGTATCATGCATACAAGTAAACAGTGGGTTATTGGGCCGGCCCTAACATTTACACAATCAAACAGTAACACATAGTCCAGTCAACAGGCAACCCAAATTAAACACACTATGGCCCAATAACCAAAGTGAACAGCCCAGTCGCAACAAGGTGGTCTCGAGTCGCAACCATGAGGTTTCGGCTTGTCACGCTGTGGTTGCGAGTCGCAACTGCGGGGTCTCGAGTTGTCACGCTATGGTTACGAGTCGCAACCGCTGTGGTTTCGAGTTGTCACGCTATGGTTACGAGTCGCAACCGCTGTGGTTTCGAGTTGTCACGCTATGGTTGCGAGTCGCAACCGTGTGGTCTCGAGTCGCAATGCTGTCCTTTTCATGTTCACGTGTTGATTCAGATACATCAGGCTAAATTGTACTATGTATTCAGGCCCAAATCAGGAAACAACCAATAAGGTTTCACTAACAAGTTTTCCTAAACTGTCATTAATAAAATTTGGATCAAACATTGCCCTTTTTGAAATCTTCAAACCATAGATTTCTAGGGTTTTCATCTTAACATAATCATAGATTTTTATGAACCAAAATCACATATTTTAACAAGATCAACATGCAAGAACAAGAAAACATACATTTTGTAACTTTAAACATAGTTCGGTTGGCCATGAATACTCTTAAACTACCATTTTCTAGCCATCTTTAAACATGTTACCAAGTATTTACACATAATGGTTTACACATATAGTCAAACTTCACAAATCATCCTAAAATCATGTATAATACTTCTAACCAAGCACTTTCTAGTTCATAAACATTTCATTCATCAAACATACAAGGCATCTATTACACAAAATAGAACACTAACCGGTTATGAAGAAGGAGCCGAAACAAAGGAAAGGAACCGAGAAAGTAAAGTGTCCGAATGATGATGATCTTGTCCGAGATTCCTTGACCGAGATCCTTGTGAGATCCGAGCTTGAACCGAAAGTTGGAAGAGAATGGGATGTTGTTGAGGGTTTTCTAGTGAGAGAGAATAGAAGGAGTGTGTGGATATGTTTGTGTAACAAATGAGGGAAGTGGGGAAATGTTGGAGATTTTATACAAGGTTCAAAAATAGGCTAAGGGGTTTCGGCCCAAACCGGTTACGGCCCACTCGAGACCGAGTGGCCCACTCGCAACCGAGTGGTTGCGAGTCATGGTCTCGACTCACATACATATATATAATACATACATACAACACATATCATGCAAAAGGTCACGTTTTCATTTAATAACATCTATATACACAAAATATTACAAGGTGTTCGTTCGGAAAAACCTAGAGTGTCACATTATCCCCGAGTTTTAAGAACTTTCGTCCCGAAAGTTAAGGCAGCCACTCTTAAGCTAGAGTGTTTCAGCGGGGTGTCACATCATCCCCCCGTTAGTTTGGAATTTCGTCCCGAAATTCGGTTGTAGCTTCAGTGCTGGGGGTTTCATTTGGGAACAACTGGGGATACTTGGACTTCATCTGGTCTTCCCGCTCCCAGGTAAACTCTGGGCCACGTCGTGAGTTCCAACGAACTCGCACGAGAGGTATTTGGCTACGTTTGAGGGTTTTGATCTCTCGATCCGTGATCTCAATCGGTTCCTCAGTAAAGTGTAGCTGTTCATCAATAGTGAGTTCCTTGAAGGGAATTATGAGTGTTTCATCTGACAGACACTTCTTCAGATTAGACACGTGAAAGACATTGTGCACTGCACTCAGCTCTGCAGGCAGGTTCAATCTATAAGCAACCTTACCGATTTTCTCGGTAATTTCGAATGGTCCAACATATCGCGGATTCAGCTTGCCCCGTTTACCGAAACGAACCACACCCTTCCAGGGTGAAACTTTAAGTAGAACCCGGTCCCGACCTGGAATTCTAGCGGTTTCCTACGCTTATCAGCGTAGCTTTTCTGACGGTCACGAGCTGCCGCCATGCGTTGCCTGATCTGGGCAATCTTTTCCGTTGTGTCTACCACCAGTTCTGGGCCTGTGAGTTGACTATCACCGACTTCCGCCCAGCAAAGAGGTGATCGGCATTTACGACCGTACAATGCCTCAAAAGGTGCCGCCTGAATACTAGTGTGGTAGCTGTTGTTGTAGGAGAATTCCACCAGCGGTAGATGCTTCTCCCAGTTCTTGCCAAAATCGATCACACATGCTCTAAGCATGTCTTCCAGGGTTTGGATGGTGCGTTCAGACTGCCCATCCGTCTGTGGGTGGTAAGCGGTGCTCATGTCCAAACGTGAGCCAAAGGATTTGTGCATAGCTTGCCACAATTCGGAAGTAAAACGAGCGTCTCGGTCGGAAATAATGGAAGTTGGCACCCCGTGCCTCGAGACTACCTCCTTTAAATAGATTTCTGCCAAGGTAGAAAACTTGTCTGTTTCCTTAATGGCCAGAAAGTGTGCAGACTTAGTCAATCGATCTACTATCACCCAAATAGTGTCATTTCCGCGTTGGGATCTAGGTAGCCCCGTAACAAAATCCATGGAAATTTGCTCCCATTTCCACTTCGGGATTTCCGGTTGCTGGAGTAGGCCTGCTAGTTTCTGATACTCAGTCTTGACTCTTGCGCAGGTCAAACATTTGCTAACGTATGCTGCTATGTGGGCTTTCATGCCAGGCCACCAGTAAGTGGTCCTTAAGTCGTGGTACATCTTATCTGAACCAGGATGTACTGAATAACGGGACTTATGGGCTTCGTCCATCACAAGCTCACGCAGATCTCCATAAAGTGGGACCCAGATGCGCCCTGCCACATAGTAGGCGCCGTCTTCTTTTTGCTCTAGTCGTTGTCTCGATCCTCGCAGAGACTCAGCCCTGATGTTTTCCGGTTTTAGAGCTTCAATCTGAGCATTTCGAATCTGGGTAGGGAGATTAGACTGGATGGTAAGTTGTAATGCTCACACGCGCTTGGGCGTAGTGTCTTTTCGGCTGAGGGCGTCTGCCACGACATTAGCCTTGCCCGGATGGTACTTGATGGCGCATTCATAATCATTCAGGAGTTCGACCCATCGACGTTGTCGCATGTTTAATTCCTTTTGCTTGAAGATATGCTCGAGACTCCTGTGATCGGTGTAAATGGTGCACTTGGTACCGTACAGGTAATGTCTCCATATCTTAAGCGCAAAGATCACTGCTCCTAGTTCCAAGTCGTGCGTAGTATAATTCCTTTCGTGAGTCTTAAGTTGTCGAGAGGCGTAAGCAATAACCTTGTCGCGTTGCATTAACACACAACCGAGCCCATGGATGGATGCATCGCAGTAAACCACAAAGTCGTCAGTGCCTTCAGGCAACGAGAGAATAGGAGCACTACAGAGGTTATCCTTTAGTTTCTGAAACGCGGTTTCCTGAGCTTCACCCCATTTATAAACCATACCCTTCTGAGTAAGAGTCGTGAGAGGCTGAGCGATCTTTGAGAATCCCATGATAAATCTTCGATAGTATCCCGCTAGTCCCAAGAATTGGCGGATTTCGGTCGGAGTCTTAGGGGTAGGCCAATTCTTTATAGAGTCAATCTTTGCAGGGTCGACGTGAATTCCATCCTTGTTAACCACGTGCCCAAGGAAATGGACTTCTCGAAGCCAGAAGTCACATTTCGAGAACTTGGCATACAGTTGCTCATTGCGAAGGAGTTCGAGGATAAGGCGTAGGTGCTGTTCATGCTCTTCTTGACTTTTCGAGTAGATCAGGATGTCGTCTATAAACACGATCACAAATTTGTTGAGGTAAGGTTTGCACACTCGGTTCATGAGATCCATGAATACCGCGGGCGCGTTGGTCATTCCAAAGGGCATAACAAGGAATTCATAATGACCATAACGAGTCCTGAATGCAGTTTTGGAGATGTCTTCATTACGGACTCTCAGCTGATGATAGCCCGATCGTAGGTCGATCTTAGAGTAGTAGCTCGATCCTTGCAACTGATCGAATAGGTCGTCGATTCGCGGGAGAGGGTAACGATTCTTGATGGTAACCTTGTTCAGCTCACGATAGTCAATGCACATTCGGAACGTGCCATCTTTCTTCTTAACAAAGAGTACCGGTGCTCCCCAGGGTGATGAACTAGGGCGGATAAAACCTTTATCCAATAGTTCCTGTAGTTGAGTAGAGAGTTCCTTCAATTCTGCGGGGGCTAGTCGATAAGGTGCACGGGCTATTGGCGCTGCTCCGGGAGCTAGCTCGATTTGGAATTCGACCTGACGGTGGGGAGGGAGTCCAGGTAATTCTTCAGGAAATACCTCGAGGTAGTCACGCACCACTGGAAAATCTTCAATCCTCTTTTCCTTTTCCTGCGTGTTGGTGACAAGTGCTAAGATAGCGGTGTGCCCTTTTCGTAAACACTTCTGGGCTTTCAAGAATGAGATAACGCCTGAGATTTCTCCACCTTTGCCACCTTGTACAATGAGGGGTTTGCCAGAACGGCGGGGAATACGAACTGCTTTCTCTTGACAGAGGATCTCAGCGCGATGCTTGGATAACCAATCCATGCCGATAACGACGTCGAAGCTTCCAAGTGTAACAGGGAAAAGATCGATACTAAATGTCTGACCAGACAATTCTAGTTTGCAGCCTTTGATAACATGTGAGGCCTCGATGTTTCTACCATTAGCTAACTCGACGATATGATGTGAACTTAGTAACGAAAGCGGACGCTTAAGCTTCTTACTAATACGTAGGGACACATAACTAGCATCGGCTCCAGAATCAAATAATACAGAAACATAACGATCATCGAGTAGGAACTTACCCGCCACGACATTGGGGTCATTCCTCGCTTCTCCAGCTCCAATCACAAAAGCCCTTCCTCTAGCACCATTCCCAGCATTGTTGTTCTGATCGTTGTTTCCAGCTCCCTGATTGTTGTTGCGGTTCTGGTTCAGTTCAGGACAATTCTTCTTATAGTGCCCCTCAGCTCCACACTGGAAACAACCCTTAGCGTTCCCATGATGCTGCTGCTGCTGGTTCTGCCCCACGGGACGTGGACTCCTACAGTCCTTGGCCTCATGCCCCATCTTGTTACATCGCTGACACTGACTTTTCCCACAAGGCCCACTGTGATGTCGATTGCACTTGTTGCACTTGGGGTGGTTACCGCGATAGCCACCCTGTTGTTGAGTGCCCTTGTTGTTTTCAGTTTTCCTTTGCTGTGCTGGGGCCTGAGTGGGGTTAGCATCCTTGCTTTGATTTCCTTCCCACTTACGCTTGTTGTCACTAGAAGTTCCGACAGTAGCGCTGATCCTTTTGGGCAACCTGCCCTCCTCTACGGCCTGATCAGTGAGTTTGTGAGCAAGTCGAACGATCGGCTGAATGGTAGTGAGGTTGGCTGAAGTTACATGGCTTCGAATTTCTGGAGCCAAACCCTTGACGTACAACTCGATTCTTCGATACATAGGTCGAGACATGTTTGGGCAAAGAGCAGCATAGTCATTGGACAGCTTGGTGTAGGTTTCAATCTCTGACCCAACCATCTTAAGCGCATAGTACTCGTTCTCAAGTTTATGGATGTCATCCCGGTGACAGTACTCCTCCTTAATCATGTCCTTGAAATCCTCCCACGCAGTAGCATTAGCAGTTTCTAATCCAAACATCTGAATTTGCGCCTTCCACCAGGAAAGCGCGTTTCCTTCAAGCGTAGCAGTAGCAAACTTCACCCAATTCCCAGGGGGACACTCACAGATAGCAAAGACAGCTTCAACTTTCTCAATCCAGTGCAGAAGACCTATGGCACCCTCAGTGCCATTGAAAGGGAGAGGCTTGCAATCCATGAAAGTTTTGAAAGTACACACGGGTGGTTGCGCAGGTGCATGCTGACCTGTTCGTGAGAAGCGAAGCGTACAGATTTAGGGATAAAAGGCGATGTGGCGGTAGGATCTAAACATCCTAGGGTAACGAGTTTACCTCCAGGGTGAGCTGCGAAAGCTGCAGCCACCGTGTTAAGCAGGTTAGTGAATTGAGCCTGAGTCATGTTGATGTTTCCTCTTCCACGCCCACTCATTGTCTTCATAATCAGAAAACATAGTATGAGTGTGGTGTCGTAATGTAGCGAGAATGAGATAGAAGAGAGAGGTGTATCTATCTAATTAGGCACACTAGTACATATAGCAAAACAGGAACATAAGGTAAGCAAACCAGTAAACACTAGTCCGAGCTATGAGGTCAAAAGTGTTGAGCCTTGCACTTGGAGTGTAGTGTCGTCGCGAGTCACAGGTTATAGTCTGGTTTTCCCAAAAGATTTTCCCCTTTTTAAAACCAAGTTCACTATAACCAATGGCTCTGATACCAATCTGTCACACCCCCAAAAACCACATGCGGAACACCACCGCTTGGAGGCGTGACCGACCAGGATCCAGCCACTAATCATAATGAGCATTGATTTAATAGTAGAAATATTACTATCCAAAGTAGTTAGCAACATCGTAGTTTAAGTTCAGTAATTAGTTTAAACAAAACAGCGGAAGCATAAACCAAATAGTTTTAAAGATAGTTCTTAGTTCAAGATAATTAAACCCAACACACGGGTTTTGACGAACACTACACATCCCCAAGCAGCAGCTCCTCAGTCACTGGTTACTTGCAAAGCATGCAGTAAGGGGTCAACAATAATGCTGAGTGAGTTCACTAGTTGTCTAGTTTTAGTTTACCAAAAGCTTAAGTTGTTTAGATAAAGCATTTATAATTACGTTGTGGGAAGCTACCCCATCTGTAAGCTCACTAAACTGTAGATACCGAAACTGTTGACGGAAAATTGTTGTGCCCCGAGTCAATGTCTATCGTCATTGACCATGTTGCAAGGTCTACTAGTTCACGCCCGATCTCCCCCGGTCACGGTGTGAGGTTGTCAAACCTAATAGCGCTATTAACTAATAACCCGTTCGCCCCCGGCGATTAATCGGTACTGTAAGCAGGGACTTAAAGTGATAGAGTTTCGTTTAGCATGGCTAGTTGTGATTTATAAATAATATCCAAACGTATCTCCCCCGGAGATAGTAATTACCCATTCTGTTTTCCCCCGGAGTAATGGGTCAAAAGTGTTTTCCCCAAAGTTGGTAGTTTGTTCGTGTCCCTCCGCGGGACGCATGCTTTTAGTGTGTGAACTCACCTTGGGTTGCTCGGCAGATTAGGTCACTTGTCAAACACGTTGGTCACCACGTCCTAGCATGGTTACCGGTATAGGTCAGGTTTGGTGTACAAGCATTCACGTAAAAACTTACACATAACTACCACGTATCATGCATACAAGTAAACAGTGGGTTATTGGGCCGGCCCTAACATTTACACAATCAAACAGTAACACATAGTCCAGTCAACAGGCAGCCCAAATTAAACACATTATGGCCCAATAACCAAAGTGAACAGCCCAGTCGCAACAAGGTGGTCTCGAGTCGCAACCATGAGGTTTCGGCTTGTCACGCTGTGGTTGCGAGTCGCAACTGCGGGGTCTCGAGTTGTCACGCTATGGTTACGAGTCGCAACCGCTGTGGTTTCGAGTTGTCACGCTATGGTTACGAGTCGCAACCGCTGTGGTTTCGAGTTGTCACGCTATGGTTGCGAGTCGCAACCGTGTGGTCTCGAGTCGCAATGTTGTCCTTTTCATGTTCACGTGTTGATTCAGATACATCAGGCTAAATTGTACTATGTATTCAGGCCCAAATCAGGAAACAACCAATAAGGTTTCACTAACAAGTTTTCCTAAACTGTCATTAATAAAATTTGGATCAAACATTGCCCTTTTTGAAATCTTCAAACCATATTCAACAAGTTCATCACAAGTTCATAGATTTCTAGGGTTTTCATCTTAACATAATCATACATTTTTATGAACCAAAATCACATATTTTAACAAGATCAACATGCAAGAAAAAGAAAACATACATTTTGTAACTTTAAACATAGTTCGGTTGGCCATGAATACTCTTAAACTACCATTTTCTAGCCATCTTTAAACATGTTACCAAGTATTTACACATAATGGTTTACACATATAGTCAAACTTCACAAATCATCCTAAAATCATGTATAATACTTCTAACCAAGCACTTTCTAGTTCATAAACATTTCATTCATCAAACATACAAGGCATCTATTACACAAAATAGAACACTAACCGGTTATGAAGAAGGAGCCGAAACAAAGGAAAAGAACCGAGAAAGTAAAGTGTCCGAATGATGATGATCTTGTCCGAGATTCCTTGACCGAGATCCTTGTGAGATCCGAGCTTGAACCGAAAGTTGGAAGAGAATGGGATGTTGTTGAGGGTTTTCTAGTGAGAGAGAATAGAAGGAGTGTGTGGATATGTTTGTGTAACAAATGAGGGAAGTGGGGAAATGTTGGAGATTTTATACAAGGTTCAAAAATAGGCTAAGGGGTTTCGGCCCAAACCGGTTACGGCCCACTCGAGATCGAGTGGCCCACTCGCAACCGAGTGGTTGCGAGTCATGGTCTCGACTCACATACATATATATAATACATACATACAACACATATCATGCAAAAGGTCACGTTTTCATTTAATAACATATATATACACAAAATATTACAAGGTGTTCGTTCGGAAAAACCTAGAGTGTCACATAAGATGTTCTTTTTGATCTCATATCACCACTAAAAATGTCTCATTCTGAAAAACTAATGCCCAATCTCGACCAAAACAGCACAATAAACATCATAAAGCCTAATATAAAATATCATTTAAAATTTTGTCTAAACATCTGCCCACAACATTTTATAATCAAACATCTGTTCCCAATAAATATCTGTCCAGATTCAAAATTCTGGCTCCACTTTCAAAATTCAAAATTCAAACCATATATTCTAATCCTATAAATGAGATATAATTGTCTGGCTCCACATTCAAATCTCTCTCGCTCATATTTGCGAGCGTATCTCTCTCTCTCTCTCTCTCTCTCAAATGCATCTTTCTCGTTATTCAGCCGCTAATCTCCGATTACACTTCTTTATTCGAATGTTTGATGATTTTGTTTACGTGTTATCATTCCAGTATCATTGTTCCAATATTGTCGTTTCAATGAAGCTTCCCATCACACATCAACCTTTCAATATCGATGTTGCAGTATAATTGTTGCAACATCGTGAAAAGTTGCATGTGCTACCTTCTTTGATGGGAGAGTTGCATTGTTCGATTTTCATTGACTCGAAAGTCAGATGTGCTACAACAGTTGAGAGGAGACCTTTGCATTTTAGGTTTGTTTCTTATTTTGATTAACTATTGATGAAGTTGAGAGTTTTTATTAACACTGACATTTTAGAATATGTTAAGATGCAAGTTGATATTATTAAAATGAACTACTACATAGAAAAATAGAAATTTAATGAAATATTTATAAAGTATTACAAGCTAGAGTTAACACTTGCTAGGATTTCGTAGACTCTGGCCTTTCTCCATGTGATTTCATGCTCTCTTTTGAATTTCAGGTCAGTTAGCATGTTGCAGATTTTCTGATCGTGTTTTAGAAGTTGTGTCAGAAACTCTTTTGCATTCTTCTGGAACTCTGATGGAGGAGAGTGGAGGACTACATCGAGCAATGCTATGCTGTTCCAGGTTTTGTTGTAATTAGTGTCATTGCTTATGTCGACTTTCCTGTTTAGTTCTTCGTCTGTTCTTTGTTCTTTGAGTGACCACATCGAGAATTGTGTTTTAACATCGCTGGTGTCTGACCAGTGGTAGAAGCTGAATTTTGCCATGTAGATTTTTTGTTGGTTTTTCTGATTTGGAACAATTTTTGATAGAAAGTGATTTGTAGGACAATTTGTTGATGTTTTTAATCAAAAGTAATCATTGGTCTTTTATAGAGTTTAAAAATGCGTCTACATGGTAAATGAAGAGGTTAATTGTAATTGTGATAATCTGCTTTTGTTCTTTGAACTTCGAAATTTTGTCCCTTGGGTTTCTTGGTATTTAATTTTACGGTTTTCCCATAAAAGTGGGGGTTTGAAAAGGTTTTTGCATTAAAAGACTGCTATTTTGATTTATACATTAATATGTTTACATTAAATCTACACGTTTTCACTGTTAGATGTTTCAGTATATAAACTCATAGTCACTTGACCTGTTTTTCATCACGTTTTCCTACGAAGATATCATACTTTCAGGAAAGTCGAGTAATATAGTTTATTCAAAGGGCGTCATTCACTTCTGTAAAATCAGATGATTTAAAGCAGCGTGTTGTCAGGCAAATCGAGGAACAGGGGTATGAAGATAGGGCTACTCTTCAAGAGCTGAAGAGATGTTTTGATGGATTGCAAGTTGGTCTGTTCACGAGAGAGCAGGTTTCCAGAAATCTTATGCGGATGCCTTCAACTTCCGTTCGTGAGCTATGTGTTGTCAGTAATATAGAGTGCGGTGATAGAGACGTGGAGTTCATGGCGAAGCTGAAGGACATACATCGAGAAGTTTAGCAATCGATGGAGTTGAAGCTAAAGTTTCTTACTTCTTACTGTTATTGTTATATTTTAACTTTAATGTTTTTCAGTATGATATGTAATTATTGGACTTTTAATGTCATGAATAAATGAATAAATTTTAATCTTATGAATCTATGTTGCGTTTTAGTTTTACTTATTTAGTGTTTGAGTTTGATTTAGATTATGTTGATGTTGAATTGTGTGTGAACGTCTGTTTGGTAAGTCAACAGAAGTTTAATAGTATGAAGGGTTGGTTTGATGGTGAACAGATAATGTTGATGTTGAATTGTGTCTAAACATCTGTTTGGTAAGTCAACAGAGGTTTAATAGTATCAAGGGTTGGTTTGATGGTGAACAGATGAGTGCAAAGATAAAACAAATGTTTAGAATTTGATCATTGACAGTAGTTTTTTGAAGAATCTGTGCTCCTGCAAATTATAGAGAGTCAATATTTGGAGTTGTAAAAGGTCTGTTGTAGTTAAAGTTTGGTAAAAGAGAACATCTGCTGATGATGAAACAACTGTGTATGCTAACGACTGTTGATTTACCACTGTTGACTAAATGAATAAATTTTCATAGTATTAATCTTTGTTGTCGCATCTTCATTTAAATTATTTCAGTCATTCCCAAGTATTATTATATAATTTTGTTTATCAATAGCAGTTTTTTGGAAGAATTTACCGTATATTTTGGTGTTGTAAAAGGTGTGTTGTAGCTAAAGTCTGAAAAAAGAGAGCATTCGCTGATGAATAAATGCCTGAAGATGCAAAGGTCTGATATGGGTCAACAGATGTTAACGAACAACAGATGATATTCAATCTTAAAATGCTTAACAGAGGATTTGATACTAATAGTGGTTGGGCTAATGATGAATAAGTATTATTATATAAGGTCTGCTATAAGTATTATTATATAATTTTGTATGTCAATAACAGTTTTTTGGAAGAATTTACGGTATATTTTGCTGTTATAAAAGGTGTGTTGTAGCTAAAGTCTAACAAAAGAGAGCATCCGCTAATGAATAAATGTCTAAAGATGCAAAGGTCTGCTATGGGTCAACAGATGTTAATGAACAACATATGATATTCAATCTTAAAATGTTTAACAGAGGATTTGATACTAACAGTAGCTGGGCTAATAGTAGATGTTAGACTTACGACTGTTGAGTTACACTGATTGAAAACAACTGTTTTTTAAGCTTCTGCTTGCCTAAAAATACATCCACTGCTAAAGGGTACCGTCTGTTGTCATAATTTCTGTTTATCCTAATGAGTGTTGATTTACTATACTACTGACAGTCATCCATTATGACAATAGAGGTTTTGACGTGGACAGATGTTAGCTAAAAATAAAACAACTGCTGAAAGTTATCATCTGTTCTCATAACTTCTGTTTATCTAACGACTGTTTGACTTACACTGTTTCCAACGACCAACAGAGGTTTCCAAACAAATTTTGTTAGACATCTTTTATATTTACTTATAGTTGTCTTTTAGCTATAATAGATAACACATTTTCGTACAATATCTATACATGTATCTGTATGTTCTATCAATATGTGTTATGCATGGTTTACAACGTAAATGTAAATAACAAATTCAATAAGGGGTGTATGTGTAAATATTTTTCATCAGTTGAAAATATAGAAAAATGAAAACACAACCGTCATTATTTCTTTAGCATCATTACACATTAAACATCTATTATCTCTTTTTTCAAAAATCTCTTCTTCCCAGTCATTTTCTAGGGTTTCAACTTTCTTATTCTCCGTCTTCTACACTTCAATCACCGGAGGTTTTATTGTTTTTTCTTCAGCAGCAACTGGTATGTAATTCATATTGTAATGAACTTTATATTGTTTAACTGATTTTAATTCAAATCCTATCTTGCAAGAAATACGATTTTAAATGTTTATTACTATACATTCAAGAAGGGTTTAGTTCGATGTTTGAATCAGTTGTTGAGAACATTTTAAAATAGTTATTATTTGCAGAAAAATTTTAACTCATACTCTATTTCTATGATTAATTTCAGTAGATACTCTGTTAATACAAAAAGTTAATGTTCATCTTCTTCGAAGCCAACTTTTTAATTCCAATCTTTTAACATCTTTACAGATTTAGGTTTTATCATGTATACTACATTTGTCAAGTTTCTTGATAACCCAGAATCTTTGAAATTGGTATGACATGTTTTTATATACATAATTTATTTTTATTGAGATATATATATTTAACAGTTGTTATGGTTTATATTTTCTTACACTACTTAAAAATTATATAGAGGATGTACCTATAGCCTTTGCTAATCAAAAGTGGGGAGATTGTTGGCAAAAAAATAAGTTGCGAATCTATCATGAGTCTGGTAAAAAATGGGTTGTGAGGGTCAGAACAGAAAATTCAACGCCAATAATAACTGACGGTTGGGACAGTGTTGTTAAAGATCTCAATGTGTCGAGGGATACTTTGTTGGTTTTCAGACCGTTAGGTGATTTTGGTCTTGAACTTTCATGTTTTGTTGATGGCATGTGTGGTGAATATTATTTCACGTTTAATCGTTATGCAAGATTTGGTTTTACGGTATGACTGTTGATCTTAACTTGAATCCTTTTGCATCTTAAACGTGTCAACACTTATTCTCATAAGTTACACACTTCACGTATAGTATTCATTATTTTTAATTTTATGCAGGTAATCGAAGACTGCTTCATTAAACAATTTTACGTAAACAGCCCACCAAGTGGCAAATTTCAAATCTGTTATAAGGGTTCCTATTGGAATGTTGAGGCGTCTAAGGCTGATACTAACTTTGTATTTGCTAGAGGATGGCCGGAAATGTGCAACAATGTTGGGATACTGGAGGATGATTTGCTTATGTTTAGCAGAATTGATGATGTTGTTTTTGAGGTAGTAGTTTATAGAGATGAGACAGAGATTTGCTTTTCGAAGAAACCTGAATCTGACGATGATAGTGTACTTGAGATATCGAAGGCTGATTATGTTGAGAATTTATTGAAGGTACGTATGTATTTAGCATTAGCAGTAAAAGTTTTAATTATTTTAGCATTATATTAATTATTTCATTAATGTTGACCAGGATATCTATGAGGATGAAGAAGTTGTGTCTGTAGGTGAAGGAAGAACCGTTACTCAGGTACTTACTAAATTATTAAAATTATTTATTTTTAATTGAACACATATAAGTATTTAATGTTTTTACAACTATTAGTAATGCTATTTACTGATGTTACATTTATCCAATCATGTATTATTTAGAAGAAGTTACCAACCAATGCCGAATGCACGTCGAAGAGACGCATGTCTTCACGATTGAATAAAACACAAGATGTAAGTTTACCATCTTAAAGATTGTTATATTACTATGGTTATTAAAGTTAATCTATGACAACGGGTTAAGAAGAAAGGCAAAGTTACTTCTGAGAGAAAGGAGACGGTCAAGAATATGACTAAAGGAAATGCTGCCTTACATGTCGACACAAGTGATGATATTGGATGTTCTTCATTTGCTCACAAAGTTAAGGTATCTATACTCGCCACTTAATTAGTATATGTTATATAAACTGTTCTTTTTTGTGCATATATTCAACATTCCTTTAATTCACATGTATACGTTGTATACGTTTACTTTTTCATCAAGGGGAAGAGAGCCGCCAACGTTTAGAAAAAGCTTAACCGTAGAAATAAGATTACAAAGACTGCAAAAAAACATTCTGGACATCTTCTCGACCCTGAGTTCTTTCATTTTTATCACAAAGGAGACTATAGGCTGGTATACCATTTTTTATAACAAACTAATGATTTATGTTTATTTGTCTGACTATTATTTTTTTCTACACAATACATGTAGCGTCTTCCTGTTGAAGTTGCCAGACGAACAGGTCTTTCTGTTGATCTTAATCCTTTGAAAGTTCAAAACATGGTTGGAGTTATGGAGGTTTATGATGTTAAGTCGGAGTTAAATAAATTGAAGCCACGTTATGCGTTGGACGGTTGGCGAAAGTTTATGACTGAGAATAACTTGAGGTTGGTGATATGTTGCACTTCACATACGTGTCTTCGCAACAGAAGATCGTATTAAATCAAGTTACCTCAGTTTAACAACGACATTTAAGTATGTTCTGATATCAGATATTATAATTATGAATTTTTTGATGGTGATGTTGTATGTCTTTTTTTTTTAATTATTAACTTGATGTTTTGTTGCTATGTATGGCTAACATGATAAAACACTGTTATTAGCACTTTATGTTTTATATATAGATGATATCATGCTTCTTTTTGCTAATAGTAGCTGCAATTAGTAGAAACTTGGTTTATTAATCGCAAATGTGACATTCTTCTGCATTTATGGGTTTATGAATTCAGAATAACGGATGGATATATATGACTATATTTGGCATGATGATGATGTGTTTCATGTTGTAAAAACCATGGAATTGTTAGATACTAGATTGGTTTGCCCGATTAGATTATGTGTTAAATTATAGTTCTTTAAGTCATTGTTTCGTTTTCTTGAATTTTATGTAATTTTGTAAAGAAGTACAATAACAAACAATGGTTTGAACATTTGTTTGCATTTTGGTCAATAGTTAATGGAAACCCATGTTAGGTTCAACAGTGTTTTGAAGAGGAAAAGAGTGTGAGAAGACAGTAGATCTGATTAAGTTAAACATCTGTTCAGGCTTAAACAAATGTTTGGCCTTTTATATCAGAGGTTTGGACTTAAACAGTTGTTTGACCTTAAACAGATGTTTGGCCATAAACAGATGTTTCACCTTAAACAGATGTTTTGCCTTAAACAGATGTTTGGCCTTCTATATCAGATATTTGGACTTAAACAGATGTTTTACCTTAAACAGATGTTTGGCCATAAACAGATGTTTGGCCTTAAACCAAACATTTGCTTAAGGTCAACATCTGTTTGACTATTGGTCAACATCTAATTGACTTTTGGTCAACATCTCATTTAGTATTCAACAGAACTTTGAATAACTCAACATCTGTTTAATTCGTTGTTTCGTTTTCTTGAATTCTATGTAATTTTGTAAAGTAATACAAAAACAAACATTTTTACAAAATCCCAAATCACCCTATCATTTAAGTGCATTGAAGTAAAAGTGGAAATGATGTTATTCATGTGGTCCTGTTGTGCTTTTATTTGACCTCTAATATGGGTTCATGATCTAATCTGGTGATTTGAAGACATTGTTGTTGAATCGAATGAGATGTTTGATGTAATGTGGTCGTATTAATAACAAATAGTAATTAATATAACTAAGATTCCCGAGCCCGGGAAGCAATCCTGGGTAATAACCTAGCTAAATAATATTTTATAACGAGTAGTGGTTAGTTATAACAGTCCTGATGAACTTTTGTTAGAGTTTCACAAGTCTACTCAATTGCTGAAGTCAAAAAAAGTTGTGCATATCGTGACAAAGATAAAGTCCTCTTAGTTTCATGTCATGATTGTTTGTGGTTGTACATTTGGTTCGTTGTTGTATTAATTTTGCTTCTTAGACATGTTCTATATGTAGTTATGTCTATAAGCAGGTTTCATTGTCAATGGGTGGGTGCTACCTTTTTTTTGTGGATAGCACAATGGAAATACTCGTATGTATCTTATATATTAACTGATGATGCATGTCTATAGTTGTCTTTTAGCTATAATAGATAACACGTTTTGTTACAATATCTATACACATATGTGTATGTTCTATCAATATTTGTTATGCATGGTTTTCTAAGAAACGACACACGGGTCTTATCGCTAGTACTATATAATAAAAGAAACCAACTTTTGGACACTTGTCATCATATTAGCCCATATCTTATAGATAATTATTGTTTTAGTCTAATCTCTTCTAATTAATTATAGATAACCCTCATACAAAATATTATAAAACCAAACTTTGTATTAATATATTATATATTTTTATTTTCATAATTAAAAAAATTGGTATATCGATTTTATTACATAATTTTTAACAAATCGTATATAACTTTCAATATTACTTTATATACAAAATTAGATTTATTACGACTTTTTTAACATAATTTATATTTTATCACTAAAATGGCTGTTTATTTGCTTCTTGAATAACATGTTTGACCACTGTATCTTTTTTCAATAATCATCTTGGCAATCACCATATCTATCGCGTACCGAGTATCCATTAGTTTTTTTAAACATAATTTTCTTTATTTGGTACATAAAATCATACTTATTCAAGCCGTGTAATACACGAGGGTTTTTAAAGATATAATTCTTTTATTATTTGGTAAACAATATTACATTATTCAACCCGTGTAATACACGTGATTTTAAAGATATAACTTTTTTTATTATTTGGTATATAAAATTAAATTTATTCAACCCATACAATATGGTTCTTATAGATATAACTTTTTATTACTTAATATTTAAAAATGATATTTATTCAACCCATGGAATAAGGGAGATTTTTAAAGATATATTGTTTTATTATTTAGTATATAAATTTCATTTATTCAACCCGTGTACACGGGGTTATAACCTAGTATATAAGATAAGGTAATTGTAAGATGTAGAAATGACTTAATTCGGGTTTGGTATCCTATACATCCTAGTAACACATCGCAAGGCTCATCAAGGCTCGATAGTTCAAATTAATCAAACATTATATTATGAGGGCCGAAAAGTCTTGTTATGACCTAATGTGGGTTTCTTTAATCAAAACAACCCACTAACACATAATTAGGCCCATCTAATGTGCATTAGTTTGATTATGTGAATTGATTCAGACACAACAAGTGCTGTGATTGTATAAATGGCATTGATTCCAATTTAATATTGTAACATCCGTTAAAATAGAATCTTCGAAATTTGACCCGAATTGCAGAAACCAGTCCCTTTTTCAGTTAAATAAAAATAAGAATTTCTAAGAATTTTTATTATTTTTAATATTATACTATTAAATTAAATCATCGAGAATTTCGTTGGATTAAATCTGGGAAACAGAGGGTTATAAGCGAAACTCGGTTAGATCGGTTAGTAGTTATAAAAGAATTAATTGACAACGTTAAAAATGGTAGTTAAAACAAGTTTTAAACTTAAAAGGGTTAAAACTGCCAACGTATCTAAGTATAAGATTAGGGGCTGTTTTTGTAATTAATGAAAACTATGAAATAAACAAATCAACTAACTAGGTTAGTCCACTACGTTAAACTTATGATGCGTTGTAAGTTTAAAATTTATGATGCGTTGTAAGTTTAAAATTTATGGGATGACACCTATTATATTAATTTTGTTAATTTAAAAGTCTTAGTTAATTGTTAAAGAAACTGTTTGGTATATATTTATAAGTACATGCACTATTTAAAAAAACAAAAGTTTATGCAACATTTATTATACTCTTAAAGCTTTGTTGATTTAAAAGTCTTAGTTAATTGATAAAGAAACTATTTGGTATATATTTATAAGTACATGCACTATTTAAAAAAACAAAAGTTTATGCAACATTTATTGTACTCTTAAAGCTAAAATTGTAGGTAACCAGATTTAAAGCCCCGCCGCGTTGCGGCTAGGGGCCTTACAAATCAAGGCGCAATGTATATAAACAAATTATAATCGCTATCTAATAACATTGATCTTGTAAAAGGGTTATTACAAAATCTAACCGATGTGCAACATTATTTATAAACAAATGTTATATGGAAGAAGAGTCCCTTGTACTTCCTTTATTTTATGTCACGACCCCCGACCACACCCTGGACGGGAGCCGTGAGCAGTCAAGTGGTACCGGTGGTTATTTTGAAAATATTGCAGCGGAAAATTTCATCAGGAACATGAGTTAGGAAAAATATCAAAGTTTTGAGACACCGGATTTTTATTAATTAAACAGATGGGAACAAACCCATGTTTCACAAAGGTAGCATTTAATATGGGATAAACCCGAATACATAAAAATGACGTTTAATTTAATTTAATTTTATTTAATTGATGAAATAAGCCACTTCTTTAAGGCTTTCGGTTTCGTGTCACAACTCTTATTCCAATCTACTATAATCACCTGAAACGTGTTTTAAAAACATTTGGTCAGCAGGAAATACTGGTGAGTTCATTTAGTGTTACAAGAACACATTTGTAATAATTTACAGTATTAAGAGCGATTACAATTGCTCCTATCTTATAATTATCTGGTCCAGTTGTCACTCGACCGGATCTGTGAATGTGGTCATATCACTATTGGGTCCTATCACCCAAAGGTGACGTGTATCACTATTTTGGCTCGTCCAACTAAAAGTGATAATACAGCAGTAATATAGACAAAATCCCACTTACTGCCAGTAATTAAAGATTTGCAAAGACTTAATCCCTGTAATTATAACTGGAAAATAACTTTGAGGTTTTGTAAAACAGTTTAATAAAAAGAGAATGACTCACTTTTTTAGCATATAGTCTTGATTTAATAGGCCTCCTGATTCTAAGTCTTCTAATAACTAAGCATCTATTTTGATTGTAAGCGTATAGTTCAGAGTTTCTGGTAGTTAAACATTTAGTTTAACAGAGTGGAATACGTATTAGTATTAAACCCAATCAAACCTAGCGATGGTCACGATATCAGAACCTTAACGAAATTCACAAAGTATAGTCTTATTTAGACAGCACTTTGGCATTCGTCCGTTGGTTTCCGAATCGATCGGATAGAATATCGTATTGGTGATTATTGGTTAGAACACCAACGTATAGAGAGAAGAATAATAATGAGCAAAGAAAAATGAATCCTAAGCTTCCTATTTATAGGTAAGAATCATGCAAATTTCCAGGAAGTTTCTTATATACTTTCTAGGATATTAAATATATTTTTCTAGGAAGTTACCTATACATTTTCTAGGAAGCTTCCTTAGATAATTCATATCCATATGCACCTTCCTTGGATAATTTCTATCCACATGTACCTTCCTTACACCTTCCTTATATGTATCTATCCCATATATATTCTTTGTTTAAACTTAACTGTTAACTAATTAATCTTATTTTAACCGTTTAATTAAGTAACTTTCTTAGCTGATTAATTAATTAACTTAATTAGTTGATTAATTAACTTACTTAGCTTGCTTAACTGCTAAGTTTCCTTAGCTATTAAGTTTTCTTAGCTATTAAGTTTTCTTAACTGCTAAGTTTTGCATAACCATTAAGTTTACTTAACCATTAAGTTTTCTTAGGCACTAAGTTTACTTAACCATTAAGTTTTCTTAGCAACTAAGTTTACTTAATTGCTAAGTATTCTAGTTTAGAAGCCCCCTGGTTATGAGTTCTAATTTCTAGAGACAATGGAACTTGTATTAGTGTATTAACTCAATTCAACTTTAACGATAATCACGAGATCAAACCCATCACAAATGACAAAGTATAGTCGGGTACCGGCAGCAAATAAACATCCGTTGGATCGATTTCAATCGATCGAATATAGTCTCGTAGTAGTGATCGAGTAATTACCCTGATATTGGAGCAGAGCTTCGGGAATTTAGGGCGTTGATTGAAAGAAACGGAGATACAAGGAGTAGGACGTCATTTTAAATGAGCGAATTGAGCAATCTGACCAAGTGGCAAGCCCCTGGCTTTATAGCCAGATTTAGTCTCTCCCGCGCGTCGCGCACGGTTCGGCCTTCCCTTGCGCGTGTTGCGGGGAGGGTCGACCTAGGTTCGGTGGCCACATGTCCCACGTAGGTCTGACACATGTCGCAATGTCGTGACGCGTGTCCTTGGCCGCCCTTCTCGTCCAATCGCGCGTTTTTTCTCGATTTTTGTGTTGGTTCTTATCGCGTATGTTTGGGTCTTGATCTTAAATGATTCGATTTATAATTACAAGTCTAATGAAGGTACTTTTGTGCGGGTTGTTTCATCAACCATTAGGTTTTCAAGCTTTATCGTGCACACTTCGGATTTTGTTTATGGATCTTTTCGAGGGTTGTCACATCCTCCCCACCTTGTTTTAAATCTCGTCCTCGAGATTTGCTGGAACAAGTGTGGTTACTTTTGTCTTATGTTCGATTCCCAAGTCTATTCTTATCCACGTTTTAAATCCCACTTCACCTTGACCAGAACTAATCCCATATGCTTTAGAATTCTCATATTGGACTTGCAAAGTCTTTCAATGGACTTAAAATTTTCATTTACCTTTATATCTTGATGAGGTATAACTAAAGATTCATCAGCTAAGCATTTCCTTAAGTTGCATGCGTGAAATACATCATATATATACCTACCATTCCTTCTGGAAATTTTAGCTAATAAGCTAATGGTTCAATTCTTTTAATAACTTCAGACGGTCCAACCCATCTTGGGCTTAGCTTTTCTTTATTACTAAATCTGACTTATTCCTTTCCAAACTCGGAGAGACTTTTAGTAGTATCCTTTTTCTGATTTAAATTCCAATGGTTTGCCGATCTCATGGCCTGATAGTTGCTTTTCTCATATGTATGTCCAACATACTGGATGATACTATCCCCCATAAAGTGCTTTAAATAGGGCAACATTAGTACTTGTATGATAACTATATGTTTATTGGTGAATTCTTATGAGTGATAAGTGATAGTCCTATTTTTTTTTTTTTTTGCCAATATTTGTCACACATGTACTTAGCATGTCTTCTTACGTTTTGTAGTGTTCCTTCACCCTGCTCAAAACAAGTAGGGTTTCAATGGCTATTTGAAAACTTTCCCATAAAGGATCAGTGAAATGACTATCTCGATCCCATACAATAGATAACATGATTCTATGTAATAAGACTATTTCGTCCACATACAACTTAACTAAGCGTTTTATACTAAAGGGTTTCCTTCATTGGTAGTAATTGGGCTGACTCGGTTAGTCGATCCACAATCACCCAGATTGTATCGTTATGACTTATTGTTTTGGGGATTTTGGTAACAACATTCATTTGTTATCATCCCATTTCCATACTGGCATTTCTAATCGTTGAGGTAAACCTAAAGGGTTCTAATGTTCAGCTTTAACTTGCTAATCGATTAAATACTTAGAGACATAACTTGCTACATCCTTTTTCATTCCTATCTATCAGTAATTCTTATTCAAACCTCGATACCTCATATTACTTACACGATGCATCAAATACTTAGTTCTACGAGCTTCTTCGAGAATCCTTTCTTGTAGGTTTCCATGAATACGTACCCGAATTCTTTATGGAATCTCCAACTTCCATTAGTTCCTTTTTCTGATTCCTTCATTATTCCTTTTTAAATCTTTCAGCATCATCCTTGATTGTTGTTTCTTAGGTACTTTTTAATTGTTCCAATAAATTTATCCGTAAATTTAATCTAAGAGCATGTACTTGTTTCGGCTTCTTATGAAACTTATGACTTAAAGCATCAACTACTACATTAGTCTTAACTTTGTGAAATAACAATTGGTGTTGTTCCTAGTCTCAGATGAATTCTGAGTTTCTCCTCACGATCGGGTGATAGTCCAAGTAGATCCTCTGGGAAAACGTCGGTCAGAATTTCTTTCAGTTCCATGCCTCTAGTGTTAATGAACTCCGAGACCATATATGCTATGTCTTACTTCCGTGCATAACTCGCTGCTTTCATCACAGAGACGAACTTTGTAGGCTGGTCTATCTTGTCTCCTTGTGGTCACTTCTCCGGTTGGCTTGCAAATCTAAACCTAAGTCAGCAGTCACCTCAGGAATCATTGTTGCCATTTTATTCCTTTTTATGAAGCAGACATGATTTCCTTTATGTCAGTTCTTTCCATTTCATGACATACGTCGTGATCATGTGTTTTGAAGATCGGGTCTCACTATCTTAATGTCTAAATTCTGAAGCATACATTACTTCATTCTTCTTAACATATATATTAATGGTTTGGACAACTTTAGTCCTTTGTAGCCCATGTATTTCGTAACAGCTTCTTTATTACTGGTAATCTTAGTAGGATTATATGTGAAGAAAGTCTTTGTAAGTGCATCCAGTCGTGGTTACTTTTATCTTCGCAAGAGTTCTTAAAGAAAGTAGAATTACTCTCATTAGTGTAGGTTTTTAGACGTTTTGTGCCTAGCACAACTTTAGCTACAGGTTTCCTAAGGTAACGCAAAGGGAATTCTTATACTTTCGATGGTGTCCCAATATAAAGGGTTCACATCCTTCATCTCGTCATACGGGACAGATGGTCAAACGGAATGATGTTTAATATCGGAATTATAGATGTATACAAGAGATTCCTGATAAACAAATCTATAATTATCATTGACACATATGCTTGTGCTTTATTCTAAGTTGTCAATCCTTATAGCTTTTTGATTTCCTTATAGATATACATATCTATATAATCCTACATTTCACATACTGTAATATACATACCATTCATAAGGTCAATGTATTTAACAGATTCATATTTCCAAAAACAAGTCAGACATCAGGTCATGATACTATTTAGGGAATTCTGTCACTTGTTTGACATATCATATTCCCCATCTTACCGGGTCTCGCCGGAGAGGTAATTTGTATTTCCCATAAATAGAATTTTCTTAATTCATGATCTAAAAATGAATCTTTTGTTAGGGCTTTTATCAAAGAATAAGGTAATTAATATTCACATGACGGATCATATTCCAGAACCAAGTATTACCAATAAATAAGAAATAATAGTGGCCAAGTGTTATTGCTTATTTACCATACTTGCAACGTTCTAGTCATCATCCTCCCAACATACCAACACCCATTACACTTTATTTACGCAAGTAATTAGCTTATCTCGAAGCTAATACTAAAGCATCTTTCTTAAGTTTAAGTCTAAATACTATCCTGGGTGCTACCAGATAATATCAAATTTTCTAACTCTTTGTTTAAGCTTAGGTATTATTACAACACCTATTTGCTTAAATATGTGGCTCTGATACCACCTCTGTCACGACCCCCGACCACACCCTTGACGGGAGCCGTGAGCAGTCAAGTGGTACCGGTGGTTATTTTGAAAATATTGCAGCGGAAAATATCATCAGGAACGTGAGTTAGGAAAAATATCAGAGTTTTGAGACATCGGATTTTTATTTATTAAACAGATGGGAATAAACTCATGTTTTACAAAGGTAGCATTTAATATGGGATAAACCCAAATGCAAAAAAATGACGCTTAATTTAATTTAATTTAATTTATTTGATAAAATAAGCCACTTCTTTAAGCCTTTCGGTGCCGTGTCACAACTCTTATTCCAATCTACTGTAATCACCTGATACGCGTTTTAAAAACATTTGGTCAGCAAGAAATACTGGTGAGTTCATTCAGTTTTACAAGAACACATTTGTTATAATTTACAGTATTAAGAGCGATTACAATTGCTCCTATCTTATATTATCTGGTCCAGTTGTCACTCGACCGGATCTGTGAATGTGGTCATATCACTATTGGGTCTAGTTACCCAAAAGTGACGTGTATCACTATTTAGGCTCGCCCACCTAAAAATGATAATACAGCAGTAATGTATACAAAACCCCACTTACTGTCAGTAATTAAACATTTGCAAAGACTTAATCACTGTTATTATAACTGGAAAATAACTTTGAGGTTTTGTAAAATAGTTTAATAAAAAGAGAATGACTCACCTTGTTAGCATATAGTCTTGATTTAACAGGCCTCCTGATTCTAAGTCTTCTAGTAACTAAGCATCTATTTTGATTGTAAGTCTATAGTGCAGAGTTTCTGACAGTTAAACATTTAGTTTAACAGAGTGGAATACGTATTAGTGTTAAACCCAATCAAACCTAACGATGGTCACGAGATCAGAACCTTAACGAAATTCACAAAGTATAGTCTTATTTAGAAAGCACTTTGGCATTCGTCCGGTGGTTTCCGAATCGATCGGACAGAATATCGTATTGGTGATTATTGGTTAGAACACCAACGTATAGAGAGAAGAATATGAATGAGCAAAGAAAAATGAATCCTAAACTTCTTATTTATAGGTAAGAAATATGCAAATTTCCAGGAAGTTTCCTATATACTTTCTAGGAAATTAAATATACTTTTCTAGGAAATTACCTGTACATTTTCTAGGAAACTTCCTTAGATAATTCCTATCCATATGCACCTTTCTTAGATAATTTCTATCCACATGTACCTTCCTTACACCTTCCTTATATGTATCTATCCCATGTAAATTCCTTGTTGTTTAAACATAACTGTTAACTAATTAATTTTATTTTAACCGTTTTATTAAGTAACTTTCTTAGCTAATTAATTAATTAACTTAATTAGCTGATTAATTAACTTACTTAGCTTGCTTAACTGCTAAGTTTCCTTAGCTATTAAATTTTCTTAGCTATTAAGTTTTCTTAACTGCTATGTTTTACATAACCATTAAGTTTTCTTAGCCACTAAGTTTACTTAATTTCTAAGTATTCTAGTTTAGAAGCCCCCTGGTTATGAGTTCTAATTTCTAGAGACAATGGAACTCGTATTAGTGTATTAACTCAATTCAACTTTAACGATAATCACGAGATCAAAACCATCACGAATGACAACGTATAGCCGGGTACCGGTAGCACTTAAACATCCTTTGGATCGGTTTCAATCGATTGGATATAGTACGGTAACAGTGATCGAGTAATTACTCCGACATTGGAGCAGAGCTTCGGGAATTTAGGGCGTTGATTGAAAGAAACGGAGATACAAGGAGTAGGACGTCGTTTTAAACGAGCGAACTGAGCAATCTGACCAAGTGCCAAGCCCCTGGCTTTATAGCCAGATTTGGTCTTCCCGCGCGTCGCGCACGGTTCAGCCTTCCCTGGCGCGTGTCGCGGGGAGGGTTGACCTGGCTTCAGTCGCCGCGTGTCCCACGTAGGTCTGACACGTGTCGCAATGTCGTGACGCGTGTCCCTGGCCGCCCTTCTCGTCCAATCGCGTGTTTTTCTCGATTTTTGTGTTGGTGCTTGTCGCATATGTTTGGGTCTTGATCTTAAATGGTTCGATTTATAATTACGAGTCTAATAAAGGAACTTTTGTGCGGGTTGTTTCATCAGCCATCAGGTTTTCAAGCTTTATCGTGCACACTTCGGATTTTGTTTATGGATCTTTTCGAGGGTTGTTACATGTTTGCCCTTGGTTCGCCTCTTTAACATCTCTAGTGCAGCCGTGAGCTGATCCATAGGAACCATATGACCCGCACCACGAACCTTGAGGAAGCTAAGTGGCCCGTGGCTTTTAAATGAGCCTATCTCTCTTCCATAAACTTCAAAAGGGACTTAAGGACAGGCGTTAAACTGTTCCGTTCCTTTCCTTTCCATAGCAAGAACCCATATCAAATTACCTACACCGCAACCAAAACAAAGTAAATAAAAAGTATTCATGATTTTATTAGTGTCTAATGAATGAACGATAATCGAGCCATTTGCAGATGAGGTTATATTCTCTAATATATACAACCAAATATTAAAAATCTTTTTAACAACCTGACAAAAATGTTATTATGAGTTGTTTAAGAAGATTTTTAATAATTATATGACTGATGACAATTAAACAGTTACTGTCCCAAAAAGTTCAGCAACATCATGAAATTGTCCATCATTATCATCACAATTAATAGTCACAGGGCTCTTTACAGGCTGCAGAAGAACCAAACATCCAAACGCTTTGTTAGCGTAATATCCATGTGATGACCCGTTTTCCTAACAATCAATTGTTATATAAGTACCAAATATTGTTTACAACCTAACTCGAAGGACTAATAACTGAAATGGGTCCATTTCTCAACTATATATGATAAGATCTAAAGTTGCAAACTTGCAGGTTATAAAGCATCTGAGCAACAAACGAAAGCCTAAAAACGATTAAACGCCCACAATATTTAACTGGCCGAAAGAAAGAATTTTTATATGGTCATATACCTGAACATTGCTTTCATTCATCAACATCTCTTTTGGCTTCTCACGTAATGTGTCTTTACATAAATCCACCAAAGAGCATGCATACATAAATAGACATACATCCACAACAGCATCATCACAGTTAATCGTTAATGGTAATATGAAGTAACAAAATATAACATACCATATATCTTCATTTCTTTTTTGTCAAACTGTTGTAGCCACTACTGTTCCGTGATTGTCGGTTTGCTCAGCATGCGGCAGCCACCACTTGTAACAACCCGCGTTTTGAAAGTCAAAGTACAAGTCAAAGTCAAAGGAAGAAAAGATTGCTAATTGCGATCTGTCACTCCTTGCTTAACTATTGACTTTACTTTATTGACTTGTAATCGAATTCTATTATTTGTTTGCTTTAGTTGTATTATGTGGAGTATCTATAACAAATCGAGGTTTAATCGCATCGCAATCGTATTCGCAACCCGAATTATGCGTTCTGGAAATTGCTTTACGTGTGTGTGCCATTTATGTGTTACTTGTGCATGTTTACTTTATGTTTGTGGTGATTAATCAAAACGCAACCGCAAATCTATTGCAACGCAATCTAATCGCAAACGCTAAAACACAAGTTTATTTATGATGATTGTATGTTAGATATAGTGTTTGTATAACTATTAGTTAAATCTATCGTATCGCTTAATCAACACTCGCTTAAATGCATCTTGACGCTCAACACACAAAACGAAACACCGGAACCTAACTCGCCAGACCACTTCGATCGAATGGTCATCCGTACGGATGACCATCCGATCGGATGGCCATCCGATCCGACACTTGTGCTCCCCTTTCCTCTTTTGGCAACCTATAAATACCCCTAGTCACATCACCAACAGTGATGTGACAGCTCTCTCGTTCGACCAGCACCTCCAGCCCACTTTCCCTTCGATTTCTCGCGATTCTTGTATGTTTCTTCCCCAAATCTTGTACTTCTATGATCTAAACACACTTCTTTATCATTTTCTCCTTTGAATCTTAACTTTTAACCATGAAATCAGCGGATTTGAGGTGTTCTAGGGTGATGTCATCATGGGGTTCTTATGAACTTCAAGTTTTGGCCTCGTTCCACCATGAACAACTCAGATCTAAAGGATTTCAACATGATTTAACACTGTTTTCGCATAGATCAAAACTTTTTCATGGTTAGAAGGATTGAAAGATGGTTTTATAACTTTCTTTCAACTCTTTCACACTAAATGCACTCAAAACCGATAGAGTCAGAGCTCGTTTAGGCCTTCTACTCGTCTCCTAGTGAAGTGTCGGTCTGAGATCTGAATCCTATCAATGAGATAACTGATTTCGAGTTGAGCATGAACAAACCGTCAAGAACAGTTAACTGATCGGACTGGGGTGATTCCCATCCGATCAGATAGTCTGGACTTGGCAGGGTTCCTGTTGTTTAACACGTTGTCATAACATCTCGATCAAACCGCTAACTTTCAAACTTAACAAATTTCAAAAACAAGGAAGTACTGGAACGGATTGTCGTCCGATCGGATTGCCATACGAATGAACGGCAATCCGAACGGATTGACTTATGGTTTCAACACTTAAACATTTTATAATTTCCAAAGATCATCAGTTTCTAGCGGATTGCCATCCGATCGGAAGACCATCCGATCGAATGACAATCCTTCAGTAAACTTATTCTCCAAGGAAATATCTCGCTGGATGATGGGTAGTCCGTAGGACAACCCTTAACTGTTATAAAGTATAATTTAATCCCGCATTTATCCATGTATTTATCTTGAATTAGATAACTACGGTTGCTTGTGTTTCAGGTACATTCGGGGCTTAAAAGTGTGGAAATAAAGCTTCGAATAGGCGCGACTGGATTGGAGATTGAAAGACGGAGAATAAATGAAAAGAATAAATTTTGCAATTGAAGAATTAAGAAGATAACATGATAGAGGACGAAATTACGAGAACGTAGGCGAAAACGGCGAAGAAAACGGAGTTGAAACGAAAAAGTTATGCTGAAAACAAAATTTCATGCTGAAGCCCACCGTAGCTTACGGTGGTCCTTGACATAAATTGTCACTGAATGACAGTTTAAAGCCACCATAAGCCATTCCAAGCCACCGTAAGCTACGGTGGCCACCGTAGCTTACGGCGCTGACCTGCGTAAATGTGTAACTTCCACCTTTTAATGCGGATTTATGATGTCTTTCAAGTCTAATCAATCCCATTCGGTTACACACAGTTCGAGGGGCGATTTTGAGTGTTCATGGTGCTTGAAGACAATTTCCAATCATTCGGTTTGTGTTTTTTTAATTCTTATGAACATTGATATGTATGTGATGATGATTGTCCATGTCATGAGTGGCTAAACTTATGGTGACTATCTTTGGTTGAAGGTTTGCAGGAAGACTTTATGCTTTGATTTCCTTATTTCTAGAATAACGAACTTTATATTTATGTTTGTTTGTTATGGTGTGTGATTAGTTGTTAGTAAATTGTTGATTCTTATGCTAATCTAGTTTGAAATCATACGTTCTTGGTGCCGTTGGCAATCGAGATATCATGGGTAGAATTAGACTTGGGTAAGGGTTAATTAATCATCGGGTAACAACCTCACGTTCTAGGAATCTGAGTACTTATTTCCCTTTCATCACTACCAGTAATCACACATGAACTATGTCTATGTAGTTCTTTCTAGTGGAATGATAGCATAAACGTCAAAGCAAACCGGAATCCAAGGATGGTCATTTGTCTCTAAATTGTTTACAACCAACACTTTTACTTTGCAATTAGAATAATAATCTTAGTTTTAAAAATCAAATCAATCAATCCAACTCTTGAATTTAATTTTATTGCAATTAGCTTAATTCTAGTTAATTTAGATAAACCTTTAAATAACACATATTCCACAAACTCCATGTGTTCGATACCCACTTGCCACTAACTATCTAGTAGTAATTGGATTAAATTTGATTGTGACCACGACATCACGTCAAATTTTGGCGCCGTTGCCGGGGAGTAGTGCGCAACGTGTGTTATCTTTGATCTTTTTAGTTTGTTATTTTTCTGGTTTACGCTGGGTGTGTTAGTGTGTAGGTATTTACAGGTGCATGCATACAAGAGCCTCTCACAAGCTATCACCACTAGCCTTTGATCCGGAGATTGAGCAGACTTTGAGAAAAAACCGAGTATTAGTACGAGAAAATCAAATCAGTGAAATGGATCAATCACAACCACCACCCACTACGGGTTAACCTACACCATCCACACCTCTACCAAATTCTACTACCAATCCTACACCAACACATGAGATTAAACAAACCAATACCACATTACCCACAAGTACCCAAACCGAACACTCATTTAGCTACAACCCTTCATCAACCGTTCCACCCTTTTCATCGTTTTTCCCAACATCCGGCCAATCATCATCTTCTCAACAAATACCATCACCACATCTATTTCAACCAACTTCATCCATAATCCATACTACATCTACATTTCAACCACTATTACAACCGAGTTTGCAATATCAACAACCTCAATTTTTGAAACCATGGGAGCTAGAAGAGATGGGTTTGATGATGGTTATGACGACGAGTTTGGGGGATATGAGGAAGAAGGATACATGTACGGAGGAGATCAAGGGGATTATACCTATGTGCAAGGTCAAGGTCAAGGTGGAAGTCAAGGGATGCAAGGGTATGGTAGAGTTCCTCAACAACAACCAATGGTACAAAAAATTATACCTCAAACAATTGCCACCAAAAGGTCCACCGATTCAAAGGCAAGTTCAACAACAACAACATGTGGGGCCAATGTTTCAACCACCACTTCAACCATTCGCACCTCAAAGACCACAAGTTCAAAGACCAATTGGTCCTGCACGTCCAAGAGTGCCTTTGGGGGTACCAAGAAGACATCACCGTGAAGTTGTACGGGGAATTCAGGCCCATTTCCGACCCGTTATCACCAATAACCCTTCTCCGGTTGTGATTCCTCGTCACCCAGATGGAAGAACGTTCGAGGTTGGAACCAATGCGCTTCAAAGTTTACCTAAGTATAAGGGGTTGGGAACGGAAGAACCCTACTTTCATTTGGAGGCATATGATTATATTTGTAACACTACTGGCGGTCAAGGGTTTTCATCCGACGATGTTAAATTAGTGCTATTTCAATTTTCTTTGGAACATAAGGCGAAGAGATGATTTTACACTTTGCCATCGGCTTCGATTTACACATGGGCCGAAATGCAATAAAGGTTTTTGGAAGAATTCTTCACGGCTCAAAAGACTAACGATGCACGACGTAGTCTAAGAAGCTTCCAACAACAGTCGGGTGAAATGTTTCATGAGGCGTTCGAAAGGTTTAATATGATGATTAAAAATTATCCTCACCATGGCATCGAGCTTTGGGAATTATTAATTGCTTTTCATGAGGGTTTATGTTCCGAGGATGCTCGTGATTTCATGTCTATCACAAATGGTACATTTGGTACTAATTATGAGCAAGATGATTGGCAATTCTTGGAACAAATGGCGGTAACATCGAAAAGGAAGGCTCAATCATCAAGGAAAGCACGACCGGCCATTACACGAACTCAAGTGCATGCGGTAGATGATGGTATTATTCAAACTTCAAATCAAATTTATGATGTTTGTGCACTTTGTAATGAGTTGGGACATGCGGCCGAAAATTTCCAAGGAGGTGGAGGGCAATATGAAGAAGTGATTGCTAGTGAAGGTCAAGGTGGGGGTTGTAGAAATTACAACATGAATTCAAATACATACCACCCCGGGTTACGAAACCACCCGAATTTTAAATATGGGAACCCGTCAAATCAACTAAACCCGAACTTTCAAGGAAACCAAGGAAATTATGTTCCTCGTCAACAATTTAATAATCAAGGTTTTCAAGGGCAATTCCAACAACTGGGTAATGAACAAAGTGGGTTTTCGGGTCAAGGTTCCTCTGGTGGAAATGAGGTCATGGAGATGTTGAAAGCGATACAAATGAAGATGCAATGAAGAAATCAGCTTGATGAGGTTCGTATGCAAAAAGATGAAATCCGTGACAAAGCTATTCAATCATTGACCACTCAAATGGGTCAACTTACGAGTGAAGTGGCGATATTGAAGAAAGCAAAAGGCCAGCTACCGAGTGACACGGTGATAAATCCCAAGAACATAAAAAGTGTTAATATCAATGTGGTAAGCACCATTCCTAGTACCGAAGTTAATGAAAAATTTCTAACCTCTTCGTTTCAAATAAATACATGCATAGGGAAGGACGCCGATGGTGAGAATGATAAAGAACATGGAGCACCAATCGTGCCTATCCGCGTGGGAAAATTAAAAATCCCTCACGCATTGTTGGACTACGGGGCGAGCATGAGTGTGCTACAAGGTGATCTATATGACATGTATGATTTTGGTCCGCTTGAAGATATAGACACCTTGGTGAGCTTGGCGGATGAGAGTTGGAGGCATCCGCGAGGAGTGGTTAGGAATGTCATGATTCGGTTGGGAGAATTCGACTATCCGGTGGATTTTCTGGTCTTAGATTATGTTTCAACCAAACTGGCATCACAACAAAGGGTCATTTTAGGTCGACCGTTTCTTTATACAGCAAATGCTCAAATCAACTATAGAGACGGGATCATTACTATGATCGAAAAGAACCGTAAGTTGCACTTTGATGTTCATACTAGGGTGATTAGTTATGAATCTATTGAAGAGAATGGTAGAGAGTCTAGTGACCATATGAAAAGTGTGCATCAAAGAATAAAAACAAACAAACCACCGGGGTGTGAAAGAAGTATGAGGGTTTGAGCATGTATGGAGTTGACTATCCACCGAATGGACATTTGATGGATGTATTTCAACCAATGACAAGCTACAGTGAGGGAGGTGATAGAAACCGATTCTTTGAGCCACCATAAATAGGAGTGGCACGGTCTGGCTGAAGACTCGAAAATTAGCGCTACTCGGGAGGCAAGCTAGGGTTTTATATTGATCTTGTTGTTTTTTTTATCTTTCTATGTTTCAGGGCCATGGCCACATTCAAGTGTGGGGAAGATGTGCGGATATTTGTGTGAAGGTGGTGATAGGAAGTCGGATTATCTACAACATCTGTTGTGTCAAACTTCACCAGGTCAATGCACTCTTTCCTTAGTCTTGTTATGTTCTATAGCTTTCAAATATTGGTAGTTAGTTTGTTTGGTTTTTGGTTTAAAAAAAGGAGTTTGGTGTTAAGTGATTTTCCCTTCAAAACCGTACATTGGGGACAATGTATCCCAAGTGTGGGGATGAGGGGAAATTTAAAAAAAAACAAATTGTGAATCTTTTAAAAATCAAGTAAAAAATGGTCCAAATTGAACAGTTGAGTATTAAATTGCATGACACACCGGAAACCCATATCCCCTTGTTCTTTCTTGGTGAGAGTTGAGCCACTACTTGAATTTATTAGAATACATTTTTTCTTGATGAGAGTGGAAATGGGTGGTGGTGCATTAGAACTTGTGCTTGAATGCGGTTTGAGGCCTTAGCTTGATATGCATGTGAAAAGGATTAGGGCAATTAGGTAGCCTCCTCATGGTGAGTGCGAGTGTGGGATTTGGGGGGTTGGACCTCATAAATTATATATATGAGCATGGTAGCGAGAGGGGCGGGGGTTTGGACTTTAGTAGCCCATGTGAGCTTTGAGCTGATCTTTTGTTAACCCGTGCCTACTTTCTCTTAAAAAATTAACTCGTATTTGACCCGGTCTATTAGTATAATCATCTTGTTCTAGTATGCTTGTTTATTATGTTTGTTAAATCGAAAAAAAGAAAAAAAAAGAGAAAAAACAATGAGAATCGAAAAAAAATGAATGAGATAGTTTGTATATAGTTGTTTATGTTTTGTTTTAGTTAGAAATAAAAGACCGGGTTGAATCGTTAGCTACTTCGCATATGTATTTCCATTTCCTACCCATTTTCCTTGCCGTGTTACAACCTTTAAGTCCCTTTGATTCGCATGCATGTTTAGCAAATTCTTTAGGCGAAGGACCGATTTGAGTACAAGCTTATTATTGTTCAACTACTCATTTACCTTAAGTGTGTTCTAGCTCATCTTTGCTAGTATTATTTGTCACCGAGAGGAGAGTTATTGTGAGGGGTGTGTTATGCGGGGTTTAAGAAAAGTTAGTAAAATGAGGACAATTGTTTGCTTGATTCATGTTGATCGCTTGAGGAGTTATTAGTAGTTTTGGACGAGTTGCTTGGGGTCAAGCAACGGTTAAGTGTGGGGATGTGACAGGTAGTCCGTAGGACAACCCTTAACGGATATAAAGTATAATTTAATCCCGCATTTATCCATGTATTTATCTTGAATTAGATAACTACGGTTGCTTGTGTTTCAGGTACATTCAGGGCTTAAAAGTGTGGAAATAAAGCTTCGAATAGACGCGACTGGATTGGAGATTGAAAGACGGAGAATAAATGAAAAGATACAATTTTGGAATTGGTAACATGATAGAGGATGAAATTACGAGAACATAGGCGAAAACGGCGAAGAAAACGGAGTTGAAACGAAAAAGTTATGCTGAAAACAAAATTTCATAAAGAAGCCCACCGTAGCTTACGGTGGAGGGCGTAGCTTACAGTGGTCCCTGACATAAATTGTCACCGTATGACAGTTTAAAGCCACCGTAAGCCATTCCAAGCCACCGTAAGCTACGGTAGCCACCGTAGCTTACGACCCTGACCTGCGTAAATGTGTAACTTCCACCTTTTAATGCGGATTTATGATGTCCTTTCAAGTCTAATCAATCCCATTCGGTTACACACAATTCGGGGGGCGATTTTGAGTGTTCTTGGTGCTTGAAGACAATTTCCAATCATTCGGTTTGTGTTTTTTAATTCTTATGAACATTGATATGTATGTGATGATGATTGTCCAAGTCATGAGTGGCTAAACTTATGATGACTATCTTTGGTTGAAGGTTTGCGTAAGACTTTATGCTTTGATTTCCTTATTTCTAGAATAACAAACTTTATTTTTATGTTTGTTTGTTATGGTGTGTGATTAGTTGTTAGTAAATTGTTGATTCTTATGCTAATCTAGTTTGAAATCATACGTTCTTGGTGCCATTGGCAATCGAGATATCATGGGTAGAATTAGACTTGGGTAAGGGTTAATTGATCATCGGGTAACAACCTCACGTTCTAGGAATCTGAGTACTTAGTTCCCTTTTATCACTACAAGTAATCACACATGAATTATATCTATGTAGTTCTTTCTAGTGGAATGATAGCATAAACGTCAAAGCAAACTAGAAACTAAAGATGGTCAT